>NC_041016.1:39443688-39743688 GCF_004193775.1 Glycine soja | reverse complement strand
TAATAACAAAACCTCAAAGAGAGTTGTGCTTGATCCTTTAGAGAAAACAACGCTGGAGACTTAACCTTCCATTAATCGGTAGAAAATGAAATTGTAGATTGAAGCAGAAACGAAGATGCGGAAAACAAATTTTATTCTACATGAACAGTGTGCATGAACAGTAAAAATTGGAATTCTAAAATCCTAGAATTATTCTCCTCTCCGAAAAACTCCTAAACTAAAACCCTGGTGTTGTTATATAGGTCCTCAGCCCCAAAGCTTACAAATCTATTTAAAATCCAAGCCCATAAATGAAATAAAATAAAATCTGGACAAGATAAGATAAGATTGGATGAAATAAAATCTGGACGAAATAAAATCTAGATGAAATAAAATCTGGATAAGATAAGATTTGAGAAAATAAATTTGTCTGCTCTCTTCAAGTTCAAGCCCAGTTCCGGATTCAAGCTCAATTGCTTATAATTCTCCCGAAATTAAATTAAAAACACAAAATTAGTCAAGTAGGCCCAAATGATAAAACTGCATAATCAATTTGACAATTAAGGCTAATTAGTAATTAAAATGGTGACAAAAAGGGTTAAAAAATAGGAGAAAATAATGACACATCACCAGCTTGAAAGCTCAACTTACAAAATGAATCTGGGGCTTAGCGCAGAATGGAGCGCTTAGCGTAGCTATAATAAATTTTCACAGAGAGGAAGTGGCGCTTAGCGCATCATCCACGCTAAGCCCATTGCTTAAGGTGCAACTTACAATTAAGATGTTGGGCTTAGCACAACAATGTGCGCTTAGCTGAACCATTCAGCCAATCAATTAGGGGTCTTTGCGCTTAGCGCGAGCAAGCTCGGCTTAGCTCGTGAAGAGATGGCGCTTAGCGCAAGGTTTGCGCTTAGAGGATAAGCAATCTGAAAATTTTTCTAAGTTATTTTCTACTTATCTCTTCACACATAATTTAAAAACCCTTTTTGTTCATTACTAAACAAGCTGAAATAAATCACAATCACAAGCAAGATGTCCTAACTACATGCAAGAAATAAAAATGAGATAGAGAAAGGAAAGAAAAGCTGGGTTGCCTCCTAGTAAGTGCTTCTTTAACATCACTAGCTTGACGCATCATCCTGTTATCCAGGATCCAATAAAGTTCCCACTTCAAGGACCTTCTTCTCAGGTCTTCTTTCCTCCATCACATGAACTTTAAAACAGACCTTCCGGGCAGGTGGCTATTTATCTTCATGAAATAGATCAAAGATTATTTTCTGATCTTCTATGCCTATTTGCAACATCTTCTTTCCCATATCTACTACACAACTTGCAGTAGACATGAATGGGTGGCCAAAAATGAGAGGAATATCAACATCCTCTTCTATGTCTGTCGCAATCTACCCTTTGGCGGGAGGGCGACGCGTGACTCGCGGGATGCGTGTTCCACGAAAGGAATACGCGCGGAGTCGCCACCAACGTTTATTCGAGGAAAACGTCGGAAAAACCGGAAAAGACGTGATCTACGAACTTTTTAGTGAAAGGTTCGGGAGTTGTATTTACGCACGGGGAAGGTATTAGCACCCCACACGCCCGTCCCAAGGGACGGCAGCCTTTAATCGAATGTGCAAACATGACTTTGATTTTTATGTTCCCTTTTATGTTCTTATATCCTTTATACCCTTTTTATATTTTTCCTTTTTTGTGGTCGACAAGGGTGTTTCCCTTTGCTCCTACGTATTCCTCAATTTGGGATGAGAAAATCAGACCTACGTAGTTCTTTCTCATCAAGTGATTCTTTTTGATTTTAAGCGGTGATCATTTTAAGGTGTTGGACCTTAAAAATGATCCATTTTACTTTAGTGAGAAATTGAAATGACAAACTTCAAAAGCCTATTTTTGTGGACGAGCTTGACTAGGCGAGTTGATTTTAGCCTTTAGTTTCACTTTAGTTATTAATCAATTCGGTTAAGAATGAGAAATCCCAAAGAGAAAACGTCCGATTGATTTCCCGCTTTATTTTACTAAAAGATGTCTTTTTGATTATTATATTACTTTTTACCTCCTTTTTTGATTTCCAACGTGGTTACGGCACGACCGAACGGTCGGAATTGATTTTAACCGAAGTTAATGGATAATACAATTCAAACGTTCGGTGGAAATTTATTTTATTTTTAGGTTAAGCGAGAAATGACTTAAGTAAAATGGCTTAAGCACGTCAACAGGGGGGTATAAAAAGTAAACAAAACGAGAATAAAAATGCACGAAACACAATGTGGACCGCTACGGGTACATAGAATGAATCGAAAAGCTTGGTTCGAGGTACTTACCCGTTGAAGATCGAAGAACGATGAAGAACGAATGAAGAACGTCGAAGAACGGTTCAAACCTTTGCGAGATTCCTCACGGAAAACGTTACGGAAACGTTTCGGAAGCGCCTCGGCTTAGATTTTCTTCACGGAAACAATTTTTCCAAGCAAATTCCAAAGAGAGAGAAGTGCCTAAAGGGCTGGGATCCTTTCCTTCTTCATTTCCTCCCCTATTTATAGCAAAATAGGGGAGGTGGTTGCCGCCCAGCTCGCCCAGGCGAGCTCAGCTCGCCCAGGCGAGCAGGGTTGCTTCCTCCAGAAGCAACCGCCTTCTGGAGGAATCTTCTGGAGGGCCCAAATGGGCCTGGGTGCTATTTGCACCCCCATTTTTACTAAGTACACCCCCTCTGCTGTTTTTTGGTGATTCTTTTTTCGTAAAGTTACGGAAACTTACGAATTTCGTAACGATACTTGTTTTCTTTCCGTAATTGTTACGGAAGCTTGCGGATTACATAACCATCCCCTTTTTGACTTACGGAATGTTACGGAACCTCACTTAATTATGCAACGACGCTTCCTTTTGATTTCCGGTGTGTCACGGAAACTTACGGATTGTGCATCAATATTTTTTTGGTTTTCCGGCATGTCCTGAAACTTCACAAATCGCCTAATGATGGGTGCCAAGCACCTCACGAGGACCAAAGAATGGTCGCATGTCATCAAGCAAAGGTCCCCGGACGAAATTAGGGTATGACAGTTGCCCCTCTTTACTTGTCTTTTATTGGAGATAAAAGAAAAGTAAAGATAAGACACTAATTTCGTCCCTCTCGATTTGACGAGAGTCGCGGGTGACCATAAAATTTCCGCATGTAAATGACTTTGTTGTTCCCGGAGGAACAAAAGGTGCAGAAGACTGTGTCAGCCTCTGCATGCTATCAAGCGTTCTGTCTTACAGATAGCAAAAGAATGGGTGCGAATAACCATAAGGTATCTCCGCGTATCATGGGTGCAGAATGACCAAACTTGGTCTCTGCGTGCCAACGGACACGACTGTGTCTGAATGGCAAAGGGGTGCGGATAACCGTAAGGTATCTCCGCGTATCATGGGTGCAGAATGACCAAACTTGGTCTCTGCGTGCCAACGGACACGACTGTGTCTGAATGGCAAAGGGGTGCGGATAACCGTAAGGTATCTCCGCGTATCATGGGTGCAGAATGACCAAACTTGGTCTCTGCTTGTCATCTGCTCTGGATGACAAAAGGGTGCGGATAACCGTAAGGTATCTCCGCGTATCATGGGTGCAGAATGACCAAACTTGGTCTCTGCTTGTCATCTGCTCTGGATGACAAAAGGGTGCGGATAACCGTAAGGTATCTCCGCGTATCATGGGTGCAGAATGACCAAACTTGGTCTCTGCTTGTCATCTGCTCTGGATGACAAAAGGGTGCGGATAACCGTAAGGTATCTCCACGTATCATGGGTGCAGAATGACCAAACTTGGTCTCTGCTTGTCATCTGCTCTGGATGACAAAAGGGTGCGGATAACCGTAAGGTATCTCCGCGTATCATGGGTGCAGAATGACCAAACTTGGTCTCTGCTTGTCATCTGCTCTGGATGACAAAAGGGTGCGGATAACCGTAAGGTATCTCCGCGTATCATGGGTGCAGAATGACCAAACTCGGTCTCTGCTTGTCATCTGCTCTGGATGACAAAAGGGTGCGGATAACCGTAAGGTATCTCCGCGTATCATGGGTGCAGAATGACCAAACTTGGTCTCTGCTTGTCATCTGCTCTGGATGACAAAAGGGTGCACGTCACATGACCTCAGGGTCAGTATGACAAAGATTATGGGGCGGCCGACAAAAGCAAGGCTCTTGCTCCTACGTATCCTCCAATGAGGAACTCAGACCTACGTAGTTCTGGATAACTTGTGAGAGTTGAAAAAGTCTCGGTGTTTTCTCCACTAAAATGCAAACATGCTTTAGCAGAGAGACAAATATTCCAACTGATTTAGAGCAGCATATGCTTTTTTGAGTGAAAAACAATACGTCTACCGGGGAAGGAGAGTCTGCTGATGAAATCTCCCATAACCATAAATGAGATTTTGGATGTTAGCATTTCGTTTCTAAATGACCATTTAGAGGAAACACCGGGTTCGACAAAAATAGAAGAAATCCACTCAAGGTGTATCAATCTCGCACAGGTAAGTGTTTCATCCTAATTCCGAACCATAGATATGTCATGACTTGACTTTGCAAATTATTTCCTATCAAATCAAAAATTACATGCGTGATCATGGATCAAATAGGACTTCCCTTGGGAATGGGTTCTTTTGGGTGGTTTTTTTTTTTTCGACTTTTGCGTGTTTTTGGCTTTTGATTTTTTTTTTTTTTGTTGGCTTTTTCTTTTTCTGTTTTTGTTTAGTGCGGGGCGAAAAAGTCGCTAGCGCACGGGATTTTGGTTGGTAATCAAAAGGAGAAGACCATTTTAGGTCGTAGTTTCCTTTCCTTCTTTTTGTTCATTTGGTGACAATTCTGTATTGTTCAGATATTGTCTGGTCAAAAGACCTTTCTGCACATTTCTTCTGTTTTCTTTCGATCCTTGATCAGGAGCTTTCTTTCCTTCTTTTCTTCTTTTTTTTCTTTCTCCCATTCTTTGATTGGGAATTTTCTTTCTTTTCTTTTTTGCTTTCTCTTTGATTGGAAATTTTCCTTCTCTTCCTTTTTGCTTCCGAGGGTAAGGATTATGGTGAGTCAGGATTTTGGCTCAAGGTTTGTAGAATGGCTAGACATGATACATGTCGGGGTTTGGTTCGGCTCAAGGATAAAAGGGATGCCTCACATTATTTCCATGACACAAATGCAAAAATGATGATTTGGAAACTTTATGCAAAACTGGTCATGCATGCATCTACGCGGACACTCAAGTGTCAAATTTTTATGGTCATGTGATGCTAGGGCTCAGGATTCATTTCCTCTATTTTAAATCAACCCAATGTTTCCAAAATATGTTCTTTTATCAATTTGTGCATTCATCCGAGTCCATTTCGGGCGTCTGGGAAATTTCACAGCATTCACCCTTCAGGTGTAGACACATTTTCCAAAAATTGGTTATGATCAATGAATTTTTTCAAAGAAAAGTTGGAAATCGTCTCTTTTCAAAAGCATGTCGTTTTTTAGCTAGACAACTTATTTTCTCTTTTTTCTACCTTTTTCCTTACTTGCCCTTCTTCCCCTATTTGCCCTCTTTTTCTTTTCACTTCCTTTTCTTTTCTATTTCATTTTCTTTCCTTTTCTATTTCATTTTCTTTCCTTTTCTATTTCATTTTCTTTCCTTCCCCATTTTTATTTTTATCATGATTTTTTTGTTTATTTTACATATATACTTTTGGACGATGTTCCTAAACGAAGAACTCTACACGATTCCAGAATTTCAAACATCATCGATAGTAATGATATATAAATACTAACGCACCAATCTAAACAAAAATGTATGCGCTGTACAAATGACAATCAAAACAACAAAAACAAACATTAGTCTCTCAAGTCAAAACAATAACATAGAATAAAAATGACAAAAGAAATATGAAAGAAAACATGAATCTGGGGATCTCCCAGTCACGTGTCTCCACTCCCTCCCAAGAAGTCAAGCAAATCGGCCATCTCCTCATCCTCGTGGGCTTCTTCTCCATCGCCGGGAGCTTCTGGGGGTGCCTCTCCTTCTTGGGCCTCGGGCCAATCTCCGGGCCATGCAACCTCTGCCCTGAACTGGTCTGGAGTAGGGCATGAAAAAGGAGCGAAGCCCTGACTCTGCATGCTAAGGCTCATCTGGTACAGACAATCATGGGTCCGTACATGTGCTCGGTGGTTGGCTGCCTGCTGGCGAACCAAATGTCGTAAATACTGCTCCATGTCGAATGCCCCAGCCTGGCCCGCCTGATGAGGTGGTGGGGGCGCGCCTGCGGCCTGTGGAGCATCACCCTGACCCTGTCTCTGGGTACAGTACTTCTCAATAAAAGCCCGGGTGATAGGCGGCCGAATCACCTTGGTAGGTGCGACGGGGACTCCGAACGACTGGCAGAGTCCTGTGATCAGTGCGGGGAATCCCAGGGCCCTGTTGGACTTATCTGGGTCCAAAGGGTGCCTAGTGGGCGCCATACCTGCAAAAATATAGATGGCATCAGCGATTAACTGAGCCACATGGATGCTCATCCGTGTCAGGATGGCGTACACCAGCTGACACTTAGGCATGGGGAGGTCGGAATTATGATCGGTGGGCAGGATGTTGCTGAGGAGCAATGTCATCCATATCTGGGTCAGGGTGGTCATATTGGTGCGCATGATTCGCACTCGCCTCCCTGCAGCAGTCCGGGCAAAATCCTGCCCCGGTATACATAGCAGCTGGGCGATGGCCTCCTCATCGAACCCATCAGACCGGTTCCTCCTCTGGCCATACTCGCATTCCTGGCCCTCTTCCAACACCATCGGATATCCCAGGAGCTGGCTGATAGCGTCGGCATCGAACGGGATCCACTGACCCCTAACCCAGGATCTCATGTCACGCACGCCCTCCTCTGTTGGCCAAGCATTAGCATAAAATTCAAGGACTATTTCTGGATCAATCTTGGCCATAGGAGTAACCAGTGGTGCCCACCGCCGGCGCCCTATTTCCTCCTGAAAATCAGTATACTCGTCGTCCCTGAGCTGGACGCATCGCTCCCGGAGAAACGACCATCCCTTGATGGCTTCAAAGCGCTGCTGGTGTACAACGCTCCTAAAGCGGTGACTGTCGTACTCCGGGGCGGAACTAGTTCCTTCGGCCGCCTTGTCCTTCCTGGACCTCTTTGAGGCAAGCTTCCTCGGGGCCATTCCTGCGAAGGCAAACATTTGGAAAGTTAGTTTACAAGAAATATAACAATCATTACAAACAAGGGCCAAACAACACTTCTCATGGCCCGAGTGTCAACATGCACTTTATAAAATAATCATATTGGGGTCGTGCTATTTTATGACACATACGTATTTGCACACATAAAAATTTTGTGTGAAGCATTTTACGACACCTATCCATGTACATATTTTTTGACAAACCTTTTCATGCTACATCCTATATATATACACACACACATTTTTTTTGGAAGGCTTCTTTTGTTACCTACTCACAAATACACATATTTTGAAAAACACTTTTACGCTACCCACCCAACACTTTGTAAGGCACTTCATGCTATATATATTCACATTATGCAAGGCATTTTATTCAACTTTCTGCAAGGCATTTTATTCAACATTTTGCAAGGCATTTCCATGCTATATATATTTACATATATACATACCGTTGAAAGGTATTTTCCATGCTACCTAGGTGCAAGGTATTCCTCATGGGGCAGCCAAATTTAAATTCTATTAACAACCTCTCAAACATGTCCTAATATTCATGCCTTTTTTCATTCAAAACCAAAACTTAGATTCCTAGGCGTAAGTCATGCTTTCTTGTATTGAAATTAAAAGCTTGGGTTCCTAGGCCTAGAATTGCATT
Organism: Glycine soja; assembly: GCF_004193775.1. Classification (NCBI taxonomy): domain Eukaryota; kingdom Viridiplantae; phylum Streptophyta; class Magnoliopsida; order Fabales; family Fabaceae; genus Glycine; species Glycine soja. The sequence goes on along the minus strand of NC_041016.1, from coordinate 39,735,860 downwards.
CGGGCACTCATTTTAAATCCTTCATGTTGTCCCTATACATATAAAACAGTCCCACAACCCAAAGCTCACAAAACCATGCTCATATCTCGTTGAGGCATTTCACCGAGCACTTGGTGGGTGCATGTTTAGGCACGAATATCAAGAGAATGGGGACAATGTGGCATGCGCCATCACTTCAGAATACACCCTAGGCCAAGGCCATCCCTTACAACCCCTCAATCCAAAAAAAACAAGCAACAATCTGAGGATAAATCCCTCACGTTTCTTAGCAAACACATGCAATTTAGAGCACCAAAATACATCAATGGAAAGCTAGAAAGCCCAAGAATGAGGTACTTACTTGTTGGAGACGAATAATAGAGCAAAACGGAATCAAAAACGCAAAAAATGGTGACCTAAGGGCTGCAAAATCCGTGAGTCCCGTGAGCCTTCTTTTTTGAATGAGGGGGGGAAGTTTTTGAATAAAAAACGTCCCCCCCCTTCGTCATTTTTATATTTTGGTGCAGAGGTGGCTCGCCCAGGCGAGCCCAGCTCGCCCAGGCGAGCTAACCTGCACTTTTTTTTTTTTTTTTTTTTTTTTTTTTTTTTTTTTTTGAGGGGAACATTGACCATGTCCCCTCCCTTCTCATAGATTAGCATTTTGCCTAACTTGAACTTACTTAGGTTAGAATCAGGCGTTGATTACTTATCTTATTATTACTCTTTTCCTTTTTAAAACAAACAAAAAGTAAAAGAAAGCTACAAAATAGAAAGGATACGGGGCTGCCTTGCAGCGACATTCCCTGCTTGTTTCGCACAGAGAAGAGCAACGATCGGTCGGTCGTGACCCCATCCCCGGTTGCGTTCATCCTTAAGTACCTGCAAGTAATAAACAACCAGGTATGGCCAATCTTGGCCGCATCATTACCCTACCTTGACTGGTTTCTGCCACTCATGTTTTGTCTTCACTCCAGAAGGTAGCCCAAGGTGATCCTGCCCCTGTTTTACCACAACAATATACATGCGTATGCGTATGCGTATGCATGAATGTTTTCAAACGCAGAAAATTTAGGGAAAATTGGTTCAGGTTCAATTCTAATTAAGCGCTTGGGGGATCCCATGAACTGAGCGGAAGGGCTCAGGCGATCACAAATTAACGCAAGGTGTGAAACTAACGCGAGGACTAAAAGCCTCAAATCCATGTTCATTTCTTTGAAAGATCGTAACAAGAGATACAACGGACCGGAAAACCCCGGGGGGGAAATCTAGAAAACGCATAAAGATGGAGAACATGCAGCGACATCCTTAATTGCCCCAGCTTCTAAGCATAATATTGTTTGACGACATCAGAGTTCACGGGTGAAGGTAGCTCTTCGCTATCCATGTTGGTAAGCACCAAAGCTCCTCCGGAAAAAGCCCTCTTCACGACAAAAGGCCCTTCGTAGTTCGGGGCCCATTTCCCTCGATGGTCCTTGACAGCATGGGACATTTTCTTTAGCACGAGGTCTCCCTCATGGAACTTGCGTAAGCGTACTTTCTTGTCGAATGCACTCTTCATTCTTTGCTGGTATAAGCGCCCATGACTCATGGCCGTTAAGCGCTTACCCTCAATGAGGTTGAGCTGATCGTAGCGTGTTTGAGCCCACTCTGATTCCTTTAACCCGGATTCTGCCAAGATCCTTAATGACGGGACTTCTACCTCAAACGGTAACACCGCCTCCATCCCATATACCAATGAGAATGGCGTTGCCCCAGTTGACGTTCGTACTGAAGTCCGGTAACCGTGTAACGCGAATGGGAGCATCTCGTGCCAATCCTTGTATGACACGGTCATCTTTTGGATAATCTTTTTGATATTCTTATTGGCCGCTTCCACGGCTCCATTCATCTTTGGCCGGTAAGGCGTGGAATTGTGATGCTGGATTTTAAACTCCTCGCACATTTCTGCCATCATCTTATTATTCAGGTTGGTGCCATTGTCCGTGATAATCTTCCTTGGCAAACCATATCGGCAGATGATCTCTTTCTTAATGAACCTGACCACCACATTCCTCGTGACATTGGTATATGAAGCCGCCTCGACCCACTTGGTGAAATAATCTATTGCTACAAGGATGAAGCGATGACCATTCGAGGCCTTGGGCTCAATGGCCCCAATGACATCTATTCCCCACATGGAGAAAGGCCAAGGGGCGGACATGACATTCAGAGGATGCGGTGGGGCATTGACATTATCCGCGAATGCTTGACATTTGTGGCACTTCCTCACATGGACACAACAATCACTTTCCATGGTAAGCCAGTAATAACCTGCTCTTAAGATCTTCCTGGCCATAGCATGCCCGTTGGCGTGCGTTCCAAACGAGCCCTCATGGACTTCCTCGATCATGTGATTTGCCTCCTTGGCATCCACACATCGCAGGAGTGTCATGTCGTGATTTCTCTTATACAGTGTGCCTCCGCTCATGAAGAAACTGGCTGCCAACCTCCTTAATGTCCTTTTATCGTTGTCGGCAATCTCTGGCGGGTATTCTTTGCTTTCGACATATCGCTTGATGTCGTAATACCAGGGCTTTCCGTCCCGTTCCTCTTCCACTTGGCAACAATGTGCGGGTTTGCCACGACACTGAAATTCAATGTAGGGTAGGTCCCCGTGCGGTGTTAGCTGGAACATAGATGCCAATGTAGCAAGTGCATCCGCCATTTGATTTTCCTCGCGGGGAATATGATGGAAGGAGATCTCATCGAAAGTCTCAGCCAACTCTTTGATGTAGGCTTTGTAGGGTATCAGCTTGGGATCTCTAGTTTCCCATTCTCCTCTCAGCTGATGGATTACCAACGCTGAGTCGCCGTACACCTTGAGTAGTTTGACATTGGAGTCAATTGCTGCCTGGACGGCTAGGGCACATGCTTCATATTCGGCCATGTTGTTGGTGCAGTCGAATCCTAGCCTGGCTGTGAAAGGTACACATTGATTGTCCGGAGAGATCAACACTGCCCCAACGCCATGACCTAGAATGTTTGACGCTCCGTCAAACCATACAGTCCATTTGTCCCGATCTTCGTCCAACTTTTCCTCGAACAAGGCCATGATGTCCTCATCCGGGAATTCCGGATGCATGGGCTGGTAGTCGTTAAGAGGCTGTTGAGCCAAATAATCTGCCAAAGCGCTTCCTTTTATCGCCTTTTGGGTGACGTAGACTATATCAAACTCAGATAGCAAGACTTGCCACCGGGCGATTCGTCCTGTGAGAGCTGGCTTTTCAAAGATGTACTTAACCGGATCCATTTTGGATATCAACCAGGTAGTATGACTCAGCATATACTGCCTTAGGCGATGGGATGCCCATACTAAAGCACAACACGTTCTTTCGAGCAAGGAGTAATTCATCTCACAGGTCGTGAACTTCTTACTTAGGTAGTAAACAGCGCGCTCTTTCTTCCCGGATTCGTCATGTTGCCCCAGCATACACCCCATTGACTCGTCCAAGATTGTCATGTACAAAATGAGAGGCCTTCCAGGTACTGGTGGCATAAGCACGGGAGGATTCATTAGGCACTTTTTGATCCTTCCAAAAGCCTCTTGGCAATCCTCATTCCACCGATCAGTTTGGTTTTTGCGCAAGAGTTTAAACAACGGCTCGCAAATGGCGGTGAGCTGCGATATGAATCTGGCGATATAATTCAAGCGCCCCAGGAAACCTCGGACTTGCCTCTCTGTACGGGGTTCTGGCATCTCAAGGATAGCCTTCACTTTTTCGGGGTCTACCTCTATCCCTTTCTGGCTTACAACGAAACCAAGCAATTTCCCTGATTTGACCCCAAAGGTACACTTAGCGGGGTTCAACCTTAATTGATATTTCTTAAGCCTTTCGAACAACTTCCGCAGGTTGACAAGGTGTTCTTCCTCAGATTTAGATTTAGCAATTATGTCGTCCACGTAGACCTCGATTTCTTGATGCATCATATCATGGAACAAAGCTACCATGGCCCGTTGATAAGTTGCCCCGGCATTCTTGAGTCCAAAGGACATCACCTTGTAACAGAACGTTCCCCACAGGGTGACGAAGGTAGTCTTTTCCATATCCTCGGGCGCCATCTTTATCTGATTGTAACCAGAGAAACCATCCATGAAGGAAAATAAAGCGAAATTGGCCGTGTTATCTACGAGGATATCGATGTGTGGTAACGGAAAATTGTCCTTGGGACTGGCCCGATTCAGGTCCCGGTAATCTACACACATTCGTACTTTCCCACCTTTTTTAGGAACTGGTACGATGTTGGCAACCCATTCTGGGTACCGAGCGACGGCCAGAAATCCAGCGTCGAACTGCTTCTTCACTTCTTCTTTTATCTTCAAGGACGTTTCGGGCTTCATCCTCCTCAATTTCTGTTTTACTGGGGAACACCCGGGATTTAGAGGCAATCGGTGCTGCACAATGTCAGAACTCAAACCGGGCATATCTTGGTATGACCAAGCAAAGATGTCTTGGTAGTCTTTTAGCAAGGTTATTAATTCTTCACGGATAGGTGCGGTAATGCCTGTACCTATCTTTACTTCCCTCTTACCACTGCCAATTCCTAAGTCTACTAGCTCTGTTTCTTCTTGATGAGGCCCCATTTCTTGGTCCTCATGGGCAACCATTCTTTCTAGTTCTGAAGGAAGTCCCACCTCCTCATCTCCTTCATCTTCCGTTTGGTTCATTTCTTGCTCGAAGTTGATAGACGGGTCCCAGGTATTAGTACCTTCGGGGGACTCGTCATCGAATCTGCCGTTTCAGAAAAAGAAGTAAACATGCAAATGAATGAGAAAGGGTAGAGACCAGGAACAGATGAAGAAAGATCCTTGTATTATAAATTCAAAGACAAAAGACGCAAAGCCTTAACAGAATGAAAACTCTAAAGCCTAGGCCCAACTATAGAGCTTTTAAAACCGTAAAGGTTTACATTATGCTTGTTGCGTAAATGCCGGGGCGTTCCTCCACCCGCCAATTTCCCAGCTGGAAATCAGGAGGGCATGGTCGGACCAAATCCAAGGTACTTGGAACATCATCTTCACATATCGCGACCACTTGACCTTCGTCTCCCAGACCCGCACTTATAAAGCTTCTACTTATGTGGCAGGGCGGGTTTCCTTCCCTTTCTTGTTTCCAACGCGAGCTCTGACCACCGTTCTTCCTTCCCGCAATGCTTCTTTTCATGTCCGCTTGAGTGGGTTTATAGCCTAAACCATACTTCCCACGATTCCCTTGGGTTTTTATCAGACTAGTTATGCCGCCATTGTCTTTGCCTAAACCCATCCCGGGTTCATAACCGTTCCCCAACATAACTCTGGCCATCATTACCGCCGCATCGGACAGACAAGGTTGCCCAAAGGGGGAGTCCACGGAGGAAATGCTGACCACCTCAAAAGACTGGAAAGCGGTTTCTAACGATTCTTCTGCGGCTTCCACATAAGGCATGGAGGATGGGCAGCTTACCAAGATATCTTCCTCGCCTGATACGATGACCAAGTGCCCCTCCACTACGAATTTCAGCTTTTGGTGGAGTGTAGAAGGCACAACTCCCACTGAGTGGATCCACGGGCGCCCCAACAGGCAGCTGTAGGGGGGGTTAATGTCCATTATCTGGAAAGTGACTTGACAGGTGTGAGGGCCTATTTGTACTGGGAGATCGATCTCTCCCCTAACCTCTCGGCGAGTGCCGTCGAAGGCCCGAACCACCATTGAACTTGGTTTTAAATGGGAAGCATTGAATGGTAACTTGTCCAAAGTGCTCTTAGGCATCACGTTTAAACTGGAACCATTATCGATGAGTACCTTGGCCACGATATGGTCCATACACTTGACTGATACGTGTAAAGCCTTATTATGCCCTCTCCCCTCGGCGGGGATTTCTTCTTCGGCGAAGGCAAGATAGTTGTTGGCAGTGATATTGTTGACCAGCCCTCCGAAACCTTCTACCGAAATATCTTGGGCCACGTGAGCCTCGTTCAGCACTTTTACTAGCAGAGCCCGATGAGGCTCGGAACTCATAAGTAACTCTAGCAGCGAGACCCTAGCCGGGGTTTTGTTGAGCTGTTCGATAACCTTGAATTCGCTCTGCTGAATTATCCGAAGGAACTCGCTGGCTTCCTCTAGCGACACCTCCTTTCTACCATCCCTTTTCTCTGGGGGCCCCTTTGCTGGCATATCTTTATTCGAAGCGTGGGGTGCTTCGCCATCTTGTTCCTCCACCACTTTACCTTTTCCCTTGACGTCGGCGGGTTGGACCGGTAGGTCCGGAGGTGCGAACACACGACCACTACGGGTCACACCACTCAGTCCCGTGATATTTGTTACTTTAGCCGACAGCGAGCTGACGTCAGTGACTTCTTCTTCCTTCTTCCCCGGAGGTGTATATCTCCACGGGACCGCGTGACTATTTTGGTACGGGAAAGGAACAGGTTTGGCCATTAAGGGGTACCCGGGCTTTTGCGAGGCTGCACTTTTAGTGAAGTATATCACCAAGGGTTTGGGCTTCGCAACACCGCTCCCCTCCGTAGATTGCATGCATATATGCGGCTCTTCTTTTCCTTTAATGCCGACTTCTAGTCGACCTTGGTCTATCATCCGTTGTAACAATTCCTCTACTTCCAAACACGTCTCCATGTCATGGATCTCGCCGGGATGTAGCAGACAGGAATCCTCCTCACACCCACTATGGGGAATTACACCTCCCTTTTGTAGGGCCTCAAAGATAAACCTCCTAGGGGTTGCCACATCTCTCAATGGTTTAGACCTATGGGGCCTATCGGATTCAACTGCGTTAACTGCTCCCCCTCCATGATTGGCGAGCGGGTTGGTCCTCACATTGGGCCGATCCTCTTGGAAAGTCAGCCATCCGGCATCCATTAGATGTTGGACCTTGTATTTAAGGGCCAAGCATTTTTCGATGGAATGCCCCGGGGCACCCCCATGGTACTTGCAAGTTGCATTAGGGTCATACCACCTCGGGAAAGGGGGTTCGAGGACCCTTCCGGGAGTTACCACGGCCAAATGATTGGCGATGAGGGATGGTAGAAGATCTTCGTACGTCATTGGGAGCGGGGTGAATTCCGGCAACGGCCTCGGAGAGAAGTTCCTTGTCGTGTTGGAATTACCGGCCAGTCGAGGCGTGTTCGGAGTTGGAACTTGGGGAACTTCCCTCTGGGTGGGTGCCTTAGGCTGCACGGGTGTTGAGCTAGAGGCGTTCCCGGCATGAGCCGAGAAGCTTGGGTGATGTTGCGCGTACTGATGGGTACCATGAGGTGTTTGCTGGGGTTTGACCCATGCGGGTGTTGAAGAGACGGCATGGGCATCTCCTTCCTTCCTTTTTGCCCCTGTTGCCCCGATTCTTTTGGCGTTTACGTTTGTGGAGGAAACGTAATCAAACTTTCCTCTCTTCAATCCCACCTCGATTCTTTCCCCGGCAAACACCAGATCCGCAAAGCTGGACGGCATGTAACCCACTAGCTTCTCATAGTAGAACACTGGCAGAGTGTCTACCATCATGGTGATCATCTCTCTCTCAACCATGGGAGGAGCTACTTGTGCCGCCAAATCCCTCCGTCGCTGCGCATATTCTTTAAAGGCTTCACCCTCTTTCTTAAACATATTCTGCAGTTGAGTACGGTCAGGAGCCATATCAGAATTGTACTGATACTGCCTTAGGAAGGCGGTAATCAGATCCTTCCAAGTACGGATACGGGAAGCTTCCAAATTAGTGTACCACACTACCGCAGCTCCGGCCAAGCTATCCTGAAAGAAGTGTATCAACAGCTTTTCATCTTTAGAATGAGCGCCCATCTTACGGCAGTACATCTTGAGATGGTTTTTGGGACAAGTCGTCCCTTTATACTTGTCGAAGTCCGGCACTTTGAACTTCGGGGGAATAACAACATCGGGTACTAAGCAAAGATCCGTCATGTCTGCAAACGGATAGTCCCCAAATCCTTCCACAGCCCTCAATCTTTCCTCAAGGAGATCGAGCTTCCTCCTTTCTTCAGTTGCCGGGGGCGGCCCTTCCATAGACAAAACTATTGGCGACGCTGCGATGTTGGGTTGGGGCAACGTGCCTGGTGCCGGCCCTTCGGGGATCGGGGGATAAAACTCGACATCCCTCCGCGCATAATCTTGAGGGTCTTTATGGACTTCGTCGGGCTGCTGAGGAGGCTCTTTTCCATGGACGGGAGAAGCAATGTGGCCCGCATCTTCTTGCAAGATGGGTGGTGAATAGTTGGGCGGCAATCCATAAGGGTAAGCCGCTCGGTTGTATCCCAGGTGAGGGCTGCCATCGTGCCCCAGTGCGTCCCTTCCCCGTCCTACTATGTTTGAGGGAGGATGGTGCGTAGTTGCCAAGGGAGTCGGGTCTGCTTCGGCAGCCGAAATGACAGCGGCGGCGGTGGCCGCGTTCTTCTCTATGAGCTGCTTCATACCTAACATGGCCTCCATCATGGAGGCCATTTGTTCTTTCAGAGCCGACATGTCGGCTTTCATCTGTTCCTGTGTCTCCTCTTGATCGCCCATCGTTCTAGATTTGGATCTGGTGCGATAGGGATCCCTTGCGGCGCGTTTAGTTATGGTGTTTTCCCTAAAAAACCAAACGTGAGGAGTGGGTAAAGAAAGAAAATGCATGCTAGAGATGAGATGTAGGAGTGATTTGATTTGCACAAGCTTTTGGAGTAGAAACATGGGACCAACTCATTTTATTTCAAAAAAGAAATCATATCTAGTCAAGGTCTGAGAGACCATACAAGTTTCCTAACGATTTCTAATTATGTGGGCCATTAAGTCTATCATATGCTGACAATAGCCGAGAAGCCCATGAATCTCTTCGGGGGCGGAGTAGGTGTCTGCCATCGCCTTGGCCTTGGCTAACAATCGGGGAAGTTCTTGACTCCCATTCAAGGTAAGAGCAAACCGATCCATCCACATGGTTGCCTCTTGGTGTAAAGAGTCGCTCACCCTTCCTCTAGCCTCTTTTTCCGCATATACTTGGGCATACTCATCCGCGATTCTATGCTCGTGGGCCGTGGCTAGACCCAACTCTTCTTGGTACTTGGCGATGATAGCTAACATGTTGGTTTCTGTCTCGCATAGATGCTGAGACAAGCTTCTTTTGGACCTTGAACAAGCAATCAACTCCTCTTTCAGAACCATGCTATGTGCTCGCGACTGGTCCCTTTCTTCCCTTCGCAACTTGAGTTCATTATTGCTACCCCATAGAGCTCCGCGAAATTTGTTCCGGCCATACTCTACCTTGCGAGCCCTCTTGGTCTCTTGTTCAAGGGCTCTTGCGGTAATTGCATTCTCTTCCCGTAACCCGGCGCACTCCTTCCGAACGTGTGTAGCAGCCAACTTGAACTTCTCCTTGGCGAGTTTTGCCTTTCCTAACTCGCTTTTGAGAGCTTGGACTCCTTCATCCTCTTCCGGTGCTTCAAAATTCTCTTCGCTAACGACTTTTAACTTGGCGAGCCAATCTAAACCTCGTATACGAGCTTTCAGCCATTCGTGGTACCCACCAATGATGCCATTACGAATACCTCTAAGCTCTTGATCTTTCCTCAACGGGGTTTCCCATGCCTTATGGATTCTTTGTATAGTCTTGGAATTTTGTGCGCCGAGATCCCTCACAAGGAAAGGAGACATGCTTTCTTCCGTCGGTGCTCCCCTCATGGGGTACCCTAGTTGTCTTATAGCGAGCGCGGGATTGTAGTTAATACAACCCCTCGTTCCTACCAGCGGAATGTTTGGGTATCTTCCACATGAGAAAAGGACTCCTTCTTTTCCTTCCTTCCATCGGGGGAACCAACTGATCGTTCTACCTCCTATCCTGGCCAAGAGCTGGTCCCAATCTATTCTCCTCTTTTCAGTACACGAGCGATGGCTCAGGAGTGGACATGGATGTCTTGCGTCTTGTTGGAACAAGTGCGAAACCAACCAAACGCAGAGGGCGGGTAAGCAACAGATGATCCGTGCGCTACTCTTTTCGCACCTTCGGTCAAATGTGTCAAATAGATCTGCCAAGACAGCTACCACCGGACTTTCCTTGCTATGGTGGTAGGCAAGGAAAGCGTCGATTGCTGCTAGGTCTACCAAACCATCCACGTTTGGAAAGAGGACGACCCCAAAAATTAGCAAAGCTAACACATCCATAAACGGGACCCAGTCTCCTTGATTGGCCATACCCCTCGCCTTGTCTTCTAAGTACTTCTGTGGTAGGCCCGCTATGCCGTTCCGAGTCTGTTTTATGCGGTCCAAACCTCTTGCTGAATCCTTGACCACAGTTGCAATTCTTCTCAAAGAGGGGAGACACCCGGAGGAAAGATATGGTTTTCTTCCCATGAGAGGACATCCTAGAATTTCCTCAAATTCTTCAATGGTTGGTACTAATTGGAAGTCCCCGAATGTGAAGCATCTCAAAGGCTGGTCGTAGTATTGGGTAAGTGATGCAATGGCTTCTATGGACACCTCTGCTATGGTCAACTCTAAGATCTTTCCGTAAGTCTTGCGGAAGGCTTGCATTTGGAGGGGTTCCATCAACCGCCCTAATTCCTTGATGCTGGTGGTATCTAGGCTTTTGACCTTGACTTGGTAGAACCTCTTGCCGGTTTGATTTGTTCCCATGCTTACTAAAGTGAGACAAAAGCTGGTGCAAATCAAAACTCCGATATCTCATGGGTGGGATGGATGAATGCATGATGGAATGCATATGACACAGATGCAATCTAGGAATGCGGGGGTCCAGGGAATTTGTCCCCTTCTTAGATACGACGTCTAGGGGTAGCAAAATGCCCCAACGCACGTTTTTAAGAAGGCGACACGGACCCTCCGTTGGTTTGTTTACAGTAGGGATCAAGAAGAACCCATATGCAATGCCTATGCAAAAGACACAATGCGGGAATGTACACAGTATGACAATATTTACCGAACATAAGCAAAAGGGTATATGATACTCATGCATGGTAGTGTGAAAAATGGCATGCAGCGTGTTTGCTCCGTGCCCCTATTTAAGGGACCTATAAGGGAGAGAACTAACTAGGCTTTTAGCAATAAACCCCAAGGTAGTTATATCTCTCTTGATGGTTTCTAGAGGTATCATCCCCTTTGAAGAACATATTGCAGCAGTAGGGACTACTAGCAACAATAAGTTTTCAAAGAGAAAAGCTCTAGATGAGGGTTCACTGTAATCAAGCAAGTCGGAGACCTAGCATGATCACAGATTCACCTCCACTCCTTATGTTCCCACGAACCCGGGTATAGGGCCCTTTTTCCCTCATAGTGTGTGCAAATAGTGTTGGTGTTTGTGTGCATCAAATGAATAAATTTTTACTTCATGCATACATTTAAAACGCACTAAAAGCAATAAAGAGTTTATATACACAAGAACATAATGAAAGGAAACCAACAAAGGGGTAAGTCACGGTAAAACATTGCACAAAATTAAATGGCCTAACTCTCTAAAAACAGTCCCCAGTGGAGTCGCCAACTGTCGCAATCTACCCTTTGGCGGGAGGGCGACGCGTGACTCGCGGGATGCGTGTTCCACGAAAGGAATACGCGCGGAGTCGCCACCAACGTTTATTCGAGGAAAACGTCGGAAAAACCGGAAAAGACGTGATCTACGAACTTTTTAGTGAAAGGTTCGGGAGTTGTATTTACGCACGGGGAAGGTATTAGCACCCCACACGCCCGTCCCAAGGGACGGCAGCCTTTAATCGAATGTGCAAACATGACTTTGATTTTTATGTTCCCTTTTATGTTCTTATATCCTTTATACCCTTTTTATATTTTTCCTTTTTTGTGGTCGACAAGGGTGTTTCCCTTTGCTCCTACGTATTCCTCAATTTGGGATGAGAAAATCAGACCTACGTAGTTCTTTCTCATCAAGTGATTCTTTTTTATTTTAAGCGGTGATCATTTTAAGGTGTTGGACCTTAAAAATGATCCATTTTACTTTAGTGAGAAATTGAAATGACAAACTTCAAAAGCCTATTTTTGTGGACGAGCTTGACTAGGCGAGTTGATTTTAGCCTTTAGTTTCACTTTAGTTATTAATCAATTCGGTTAAGAATGAGAAATCCCAAAGAGAAAACGTCCGATTGATTTCCCGCTTTATTTTACTAAAAGATGTCTTTTTGATTATTATATTACTTTTTACCTCCTTTTTTGATTTCCAACGTGGTTACGGCACGACCGAACGGTCGGAATTGATTTTAACCGAAGTTAATGGATAATACAATTCAAACGTTCGGTGGAAATTTATTTTATTTTTAGGTTAAGCGAGAAATGACTTAAGTAAAATGGCTTAAGCACGTCAACAGGGGGGTATAAAAAGTAAACAAAACGAGAATAAAAATGCACGAAACACAATGTGGACCGCTACGGGTACATAGAATGAATCGAAAAGCTTGGTTCGAGGTACTTACCCGTTGAAGATCGAAGAACGATGAAGAACGAATGAAGAACGTCGAAGAACGGTTCAAACCTTTGCGAGATTCCTCACGGAAAACGTTACGGAAACGTTTCGGAAGCGCCTCGGCTTAGATTTTCTTCACGGAAACAATTTTTCCAAGCAAATTCCAAAGAGAGAGAAATGCCTAAAGGGCTGGGATCCTTTCCTTCTTCATTTCCTCCCCTATTTATAGCAAAATAGGGGAGGTGGTTGCCGCCCAGCTCGCCCAGGCGAGCTCAGCTCGCCCAGGCGAGCAGGGTTGCTTCCTCCAGAAGCAACCGCCTTCTGGAGGAATCTTCTGGAGGGCCCAAATGGGCCTGGGTGCTATTTGCACCCCCATTTTTACTAAGTACACCCCCTCTGCTGTTTTTTGGTGATTCTTTTTTCGTAAAGTTACGGAAACTTACGAATTTCGTAACGATACTTGTTTTCTTTCCGTAATTGTTACGGAAGCTTGCGGATTACATAACCATCCCCTTTTTGACTTACGGAATGTTACGGAACCTCACTTAATTATGCAACGACGCTTCCTTTTGATTTCCGGTGTGTCACGGAAACTTACGGATTGTGCATCAATATTTTTTTGGTTTTCCGGCATGTCCTGAAACTTCACAAATCGCCTAATGATGGGTGCCAAGCACCTCACGAGGACCAAAGAATGGTCGCATGTCATCAAGCAAAGGTCCCCGGACGAAATTAGGGTATGACAATGTCTATCACCACAAAATCAGCTAGAAATATAAATTGCTTCACCTTCACCAAAGCATCTTCAATCACTCCATACGGTCTTGTGATGGAGCGATAAGCTAACTGGAGGGTCATGCATGTAGGTATTATCTCTATCTCTCCAAGTCACCGGCACATGGAGAGAGGCATTAAGTTGATACTAGCTCTCAAGTCTATGAGAGCTTTTCCTACAGCAACCTCACCAATGGAACACGGTATCGTGACAACTCTCGGATCTTTGTGCATAGGTGGAAGAATGCGTTGAATCACAGCACTACAATTGCCTTCTACCATAATTCTGTCACTATGGATGTATCGGTTCTTCTTTGTCAGCATATCTTTTAAAAATTTGGCATAGAGGGGCATTTGTTGAAGTGTTTCTCCAAAGGGTAAAGTAATTTCCAATTTCTTGAAGATATCAAGAAATCTGGCCAAATGTCTTTCTTTCTCTTTCTGGGAAGGTACCAAAGGATAAGGTACTTCCTTGCCTTCATTTGGAGTAATATTCTTCTTCTTTTCAGTGTTTGCCTCACTCTTGCCTCTCCTCGTCTCATCATCAACAACTTTCTCTTTTTGTTTTTCATTTTTCAACTTTTTTTCTTTTTCTTTTTCTTTTATTGGTGTCTCTTCTTCCTTATCATCTTCAGCCTCCTCATTAATCTCTTCAAGTTCTACAAAATCAGAAATGGGTTCAAGTGCTGGCTTAGGTGCCAGCTGTTGTTTATGTTCCTCCATCTTCTTCTCAGCTTCACTCTCATCCACATGGATTGCCCTTTTGCTTCTAGTCATCACAGCTTTACACTCCTCCTTGGGATTTTTCTCTGTATTAGCTGTAAAACTGCTTGATGATCTATCCGCCAATTGCTTTGCAAGCTGTCCCACTTGGACCTCCAAATTCTTTATGGCAGACTCTATGCTCTTCTGGTTGGACATAAAAACCTGCATGAACTGAGCTAAAGTCTCTTCCAGCTTCGTTGTGCAATCATAAAGACTAGGCCCTTGTTGTTGTGGCCTTGTGGATGGTCCACCTTGATCTCTATTGAATTGATTTCCAAGGTGGTTCCTCCATTGTCCTTGTTGTTGATTGTATTGCTGGCCATGTTGGAATCCAGAAAATCCTCCTACATTAAAATTGTTTCTGGCTGATTTCCCATGTAATTGACTTCATGAGTGGGTTGTTCTTCAATAGGGATACAATATCCAGATTCATGAGCTCCCCCACAGATGGTACATCATGCAACCTACAAAACAAAAGCATGTGAAGTATGTGCAGAATGAATTTGAGTTGGCAACTTACTTAGTGTTTCAGTCAATGCCTCAAGTTGCTTAGACAACAACTTATTTTGTGCCAACAATGCATCTTCGGAGTTTAGCTCCAATAAAATCTTTTTAGTAGGAATGTGAGCTCTATCTCTCAAAATAGAAATGTCACTTGCAGCCATATTTTCAATGAGATCCATGGCTTCTTCAGGGGTCTTCAATTTGATTTTCTCACCTGCAGAAGAGTCCAATAGCTGCTTGGACTGTGGTCTTAATCCATCTATAAAATTGTTGAGCTGTATTGGTTCTGAGAATCCATGAGTGGGAGTCTTTCTCAATAAACCGTGGAATCTTTCCAAGGCCTCACTCAAAGATTCATCGGGAAATTGGTGAAAAGAAGAGATGGCGGCTTTGCCTTCTGCAATCTTGGACTCAGGAAAATATTTCTTGAGAAATTTCTCCACAACCTCATCCCATGTCTTAAGACTATTGCCTTTGAATGAATGAAGCCACCTCTTAGCTTCTCCCAATAAAGAAAATGAAAACAAGCTCAATCGGATTGCATCTTCAAGCACTCCAGCCAACCTAATAGTATTGCATATTTCTATATAGGTGGCTAAGTGTGCATATGGGTCTTCATTTGGTAAACCATGAAACAAATTATTTTGAATTAGTTGAATCAATGATGGTGGTTATGTAATGGTTTGTGCTAGAGGTGAAAAATTGTGGCACATTAGAACTTGAATAATCTTCCAGGGTGACTCTTCTTGGATCTTCAACCATGATGTGGTCTTCGATATGATCTGAATGAGAATGTCCTGCAATAGGAAAACTAGAAGATGCCTCAGAAGATTGAGGTTCTTCCTCTAGAATTGTTGCTGCTTCTAAATCCTGCAAAAAATTTCTAATTCTGTCTTGATTACGCCTTCTACAAGTGGCGTTAATCTCCAAATCAATGGGGATCAAATCACCTGCAGTAGATCTTCTTTGCATACAAGAAAATAGAACAACAGTTATCCAGTTCAAAAGAACAATGAATGTGCTATAACTACTATGTTACATAGTCAAAAGAATCAATAAATCAAAGGAAGCAAAAATAAAGCAATGTTGCACAACTAAATTAAACTCTACTAACAACTTAGTTCCCCGGCAACGGCGCCATAAATACTTTGTTGGATTTCTCCTGCAGTTGCTTTTTGTTCCACTTTTTCTTCGTTCAAATATATTCAAGGGAAATCCGGTTTGCCGGAAAGCGCACCGGGTCGTCAAGTATTTAAAAATTAAAATGGATGAATCCGAGTATCGAACACAAGGAACTAATGTTAGCCTGAATTAAGTTTAGAAATGAAGCATTGTTGAGAGAACATGTATGTTTGATAATTTCAAACAGAATTTAAACTAACTTTTATGCTAAAAACTATAAAATGCAAAGTAAGTAAAAGTGACAGTAGTAGGTAGAAATGTTGGCTCTTTCTAACAAACAAGCTGATGCATATAAATATATTTCTCTAATCAATCATGCTCTTGTGTTCTATGTTGTAGCCTAAATTACTAAAGCTCGATCCCTCGTCAGACCGAATCAATCCATGCTTCGTCCTCAGATCCCTCCTGTTGGACTAGGCCCAATTGAGACAGCCCTCTTAGGTTTAGACTAACTTAAACTGAGTTTCGTCCGCAGATCCCTCTTGTAAGACTAGACTCAGCTCAAGTAGCTTACAAAAGTTTAGCCTAATTTAACCTAAGCTTTGTCCGCAGATCCCTCTTGTAAGACTAGGCCTAGACAAAACAACATTATTGTAACAACAAAATTAAAACCAAAACTTAATCCGCAGATCCCTCTTATAAGACTAAGTTTCGATCCTGCTTCAATCAAGTTCTAAGGCAACAGTACATTTCCCAATGCTAAAGTCACCTAACTATGCACACAAATGGATTATCAGACCAAAAGCATACAAACATTAAGCATTGAAGGAAGCATTGAACAAAGAAAACATAATCAATTAGATATTAGGTATTTACATCAGCTGTTCATTAGAAATCCCCAACTAGGGTGTTTAGCCAGCCATTACAGAAGAAACCCTAATAATAATAAGCTTACAAAACCTAGGTATCTCTGCAAAAGCTGCTCCTCTTGCTGCCTCCAAAGCTTTTATCCCGAAATAGGCACTGTGGTGTGCTCTGGAATCTGTGCCAATCATCTGCCTAAAAATTTGTGTACCCTAATTCTGCACAAGACATGCTTTAAATAGGCTCTGAATTCGCGACGTTGCACTCAGCGCCACCCTTGCGCTTAGCGCGAGTAAATGGATTCGGGCTTAGCGCCAGTCGTGCGCTAAGCCTAGCTGAAGACACCTGCTACGCTTAGCGCAGTTATCTCGCGCTTAGCGCGCGGCCTTGATGTTGATGCCCTGCCAAATTCTTCTGTCACACTAAAGTTATGCTTGGCGGTGGATTCACGCTTAGTCCACTGATGAGCTAAGCTCAACTGTCACTTTTGACACTTCATGACTTAGCCTCTTTTTCACCTGAAATTGCACATATTTCATCATTAAATCCAATGGACATATTCTAGAGACAACTTTATCCATAAAACAAAATTTATTTACAAAAATCACTAAAAAATAACCATAAATTGGAGAACTATACAAGTTTTGGAAAATGATTTATATATAAAAGTTAGTCGTATAAGGCGACTAACACTGTTTGATGTTGTACAAACAAAAAAGGAAATATTTTCAAGAGATAATTAATGGAAATAAATTATTTAAAAACAATTATACAATATTGCTTTAAAATTGTTATACCAATATGTATTTTTTATAAGTTAAATATATTTTTGTTTCTAAATATTTTGTAAAATTTATTTTGATTGCTGAACAAAATTTTGACTTGTTTAATTTTCTCAAATTTATCTTTTTAATTTCTTTATTCAAGTGTCACTATTAATGATGATGCTACCCTTATATTTTGTGATTGTTATTTTTTTACAGTTAAAAAAATCACAAATCAGTTAGATTAAACATTTAAAAGATATTAAACAATTTATGGTGATTCCAAATCGCCTGAAATTGCTTTAGTCGCCTAGGAATTTCTATCATGACTTTTGGAGAGTCTTCAATTAAAAATATATTTATCAATTACTATTATTTTTCAAACCATCTATGTTTTGTTCTTTTAATATTTGTTATGTTTATTCAATTAACATTTTGAAGGAAATATAATTATGTTTTAAATAATATATGGTAAAGTTTTAATTTTTTAATGTGACGACATCTTTTTAAAATTTGTTTAAGTATACAGATAGACACTAGAAGCCCGATGCTTGATATCCACCTATCCCCGAACTACAGATTAATCTCGTGATCATTATCGTGAAATTTAATAATTAACATTAATTACTTATTTAAATTCTTGAATTTTTTTTAAAAAAAAGGGATGAGGAGTAACTTGATCCCTTATTATCTGATTCTCTCTTATTTCCTTTAGGTATCACTCTTATAAAAAAATTATATATTATCTTTTTATTTTTTATCTTAGTTTTCTAAATTAATCTTCTATTTTCTTTTATTTTTATAATAGTTAGCATTTTAGGTTTCGTTGTTGACATTATTTTCTAACTTTTACATTTTCAATTAATAAGATCAAGCTAAGAAGCTAAAAGCGGGAGCTTATATTGAAAAACAAAGAATATTTTTATTTATTGTGATATAAAAATAAGTTAAGTCAATATATATAATAATTCTTTGTTAATAACATTATATTTTTTTAACATTAAAAATTAATAGTCATTTTTACACAATAATATCTTTATTAGATTAAAATTCTTTGTTTGAATATTAAATTATATAAAAATAATATTTGAGTATTTCGTTACTTATTATCATCAAAATATTTTTTTACTGAAATAAAATGGCTTTTTAACCCCTTCTTTTATCATTTTAATTCGTTACAACAAATAGTAAATAAAAATAAAAAAATTCAATAAAACCAGATTAAATTCTAATCATATTAATTTATACTCAAAAGTCATAACATCATATTCAAATTATTAAATTTACATAAACAAAGTGGAAAAGTATTAATAAATTAAAAATTAAATTATAAAAATACAAAAAAAATGATATTTCTAATTTTAGTTAATTAAAATTAATTTAAATATTACAATATATTAACATTAAATTTAAAAATATTATATTTCATTGTGTTTGCAATCATCTCTACTCAAATTCTCTTATTTACTATTACATTTAGTAAAAATTGAATAGATATATTATATTTAATGAAGATATAACACCTGATCATATTGTTTAATTATAGTAAATATATTATATGTAATAAATATATTATGCTTAACAAATAAAAAATTTAAATATTTAAGGCTTAATTAATATTAATTTTGGTTCTCTAATTTATTTTTTAAGTTCATTTTTGGTTATTAAATGGTTCAATTAGGTCCTTTTTATTTTAAAAGTTTCACTTAGGTCTTTTATTTTTCAAAATAGCTTCAATTTTGTTTCATTTTTCTTTCATATGCTCCAAATTCTTTGAAAGTTAAGATGAATTTTGTTTTAAATACCAAATTGAACCCATCTTAAAAAAAATTAACGAGCCTAATTGAAACTTAATAAAAATAAAAGGACCAATTTGAACTATTTTTAAAAATTAGAGGACCTTATCGAATCTTTTAATAATAAGAGAACTAATATGAAATTAAAAAAAATGGATAACCAAAATAGTAATTAAGCCAATATATAATTATGTAGTTTAATTTTATTAAATATTATATTTAATGTATACAATATTTATTGTTTTGGGGTAATTAATTTTATTTATAATATATTACTATACCATAAAATTTACAGTATATTCATCATAGTATTTATTAAATATGATATACAATTAAATTTAAATAATATTTTTAATTGTTGCATTTATGAAATGTAATAAATTTACTAAATATATTGAATATAAAATATGTTATTAAACATATGAATTTACGTATTTAAAGTATTGTTGAAAATAAGAAACAAAAAAATAAAAAAGTAAAGAAAAAGTCAAAGACATATATATTATAAATTAAAGTACAGTAAATGTTTATCAACTATATATGTATGTTTCTTCATAGCTTCATATCAACCCATTAGGCAGGATTAAATCGAAGCAAGGAGTATATTGCTCTAAAATCAAATTAAGATGAAGGCCATCTTTTCATTTCTGCTAGTCCTACTTGTTCTTTCCATTGGAATTGGTATGTTTTGTTTTTCATTTATTCAAGCTAGTCACTATTTTAAGCATGACAAATTTTCAAAACTCATTTTTGCTTTTAAAATAGGCTTTTGATTTTTCAATTCACGGTAGTATTGAATATTGTGTGCTTGTGTGTGGGCAGAAAATGAAGGACCGCTGAAAGTAATAGAAGCAAAAATTTGTGACGAAGAATTGTACAACTATTGTGACGAAAGTTGTTTCACTGATATTTGTGCCAAGAAATATGGAAGTACATCAATTCCTTTATGCAATGAATTGAATCACTGCATATGTCGTTACCGTTGCTAGGTCTTTGACCTTCTTCAACATAATCCTTATGAATGTTAGTTTAAGAAGTACTATGTAGTGGTAGATTCAAAGAAAATAAAACTACACTTTTATTATATCTACTTGTTTAGATTTTCATTATTCCTTCTCAGATTCTGATTATTCATTCCATGTATAATTTCAATTTAATATGTCAAAGAATGGTAGTAAAAATGAATTTATAAAAAAAAATCATACATTCATAAAAAAAAGAATAATATTTTAATTACAATACACTGAATTCTAAACCCCAAATCTTAAATCCAAATTAATAAGGAAGTAAATAATGAATGATTAACTTAATTAAACTACATACCTAATTTTAAAATGACATAAGTAATAGAGAGAGCCATTAATAATAACCAATGCTTGACAAATGACATATTCTATTATTAATTATTTGCATAACTAGATGATTAAAAAATTATGTCTTCTGAACCAAATATAAAAAAAAATTAATTTCACATTAGTTAAGGATGTTTGTAAAGTTCATTTAATTTTCTTCATTTAATAAAAACAAATTATATTTTCTAAACTATTATTTTTCTAAGATAACTTCATTAAAAACCGTCTATCATTAATATTGTTAATCTAAATAATATTACAAATATTATTTATAATAAATTATCTTTTTTAAAAAATATTATATTTTGCATATTTAATTTATATTTTTTCTATTCAAATAAACCTGTCTAATTATTTATTCAAATACTTTCTCATGGAAGTGACAAAGGCAAAAGTAAAAGTCAATAACTTAAAGTAATTAAGAAATCCAGAAATCTAGATGTTTATTTCAATGACTTTATTCATATTAGTATTTATTCATAACTACTAGATTGAATACCCATGTGGTGCACATGTTTAATCAAATTATGTTAGACAAATTTGTTCCAAAAATGTATGGGCTACTTGAATGGTTTCACATGTAAGACTACTTTATTCTAAGGATTCAAAAGGTGACTTTTTATAGTTCTACTATTAAATGGGTCCCTATTCTTTTCTGTGACACCCTCTACCACACACACATATATAAATAAAACATAAAAATATTGATAAACAAATTCACTTGAGTAAAAGGTTCACATTCACTTCACTATTATCACACAATACTTACTAAAAACATATCCTGCTTAAAACATGACCGTCAAAGTTTACAAAAATGTTTTATTAAATGAGTGAGGTAAAATAAAATAAAATAACACCATGCAATTAAAATAAAAATTCATCCTCAATGTCACATCCTATCAGAGCATTGTGTCCCAGTGTCTTTGTTCATTTTCCCATATGGTTCCTTTTTCTCCAATTTTCAACAAATATATTCAAGGGAAATGAAACATCGGAAAGCGCACCGGGTCGTCAAGTATTTAAAATTAAAACAGAGTGATCCTAGTATCGAACTTAGGGAACTTGCTTATTAGACAAAGTTCTATTTAGAAGTAATGCATTGTTGGAGCAAAAATTGACAATTGATGGTCAAAAACAGAAACCAACTAATTCTATGGTACAAACAATAAATGCAAGTAAAAGTGAACAGCAATAGGTAAACAATATTGGGTCTTTCTAACAAACAAGTTGATGCATATGAGGATATTTCTCTAATTAATCATGTTCTTGTGTTCTATGTTGTAGCCTAAAGTACTAAACCTCAATCCCTCGTAAATTTAGACTAATTTAACCTAAGCTTCGTCCGCAGATCCCTCTTGAAAGACTAGGCTTAACTTAAACAGCATTATCATCACAACATATTCAGAAAACCAAAACCCCACAATTCATCCCTGGTAATGTAGTTATTTAGTCCTGCTTCTATCAAGTTCTAAGGTAACAGTACATTTCACAATGCTAAAGTCACCTTACAGTACACACAAATGGGTGATCAGACCAAGAGCATGCAGTAATTAAGCATTGAAAGAAGCATTGAACACACAAAACACAATTAATTAGATATTATAAGTAATTACATCAATTGTTCCTTAGAAATCTCCAACTAGGGTGTTTAACCAGCCATACAAGGAACCCTAATGCAAATGAGACAGAAAGTATAGAGCAATTGTTGCTTACACAAGAAGGGGGATCCCTCCTCCTCTTCTTGGCACCTCAAAATCACTCAAACACTCTCTAATCTCTCAAAGTGATGAACCCTAGCTTCCTTGCTTAGCTGCTACCTCCAGAGCACTATCTCAAATTCTGGGCAAAAGAATGCAGCTCTGGTCTCCAAAATTCATCACCTAATTCTGACAAATTAGGTTTCAAATAGGCTCTAAAATCGCGACATCGTGCTTAGTGCCACCCTTGCGCTTAGCGCGAGTAAGTGGATTTGGGCTTGGCGCCAGTCGTGCACTGAGCCTGGCAAAAGACAAACATCTCGCTTAGCGAGCTAATCTCGCACTTAGTGCGCGACCTTTATTCTTGTGCTCTTCCAGATTCCCTTGTCATGCTAAGCGCGCTGAGCCGACAGGGTCTGCTTAGCGCAACTGCTCCTTTTAGCACTTCAAGATTTTAGCCTCTTTTGACCTGAAATTGTGCAAATTTTATCATTAAATCACATGGAAGATACTCTAAAGACAACTATTCAAACAAAACAAGATTTATATACAAATTCCTACAAAATAACTATAAATTGGGGAACTATAAAAGTTTTAGAAAATGTTTTCTATACAAAAGTTAGTCGTATAAGATGACTAACAAACTCCCCCAAATTTACAGATTTGCTTGTCCTTTAGCAAAGAAAGAACAGTTCACTTGTCCTCAAGTGACAAAATACAGTGGTTAATCAAAGTGGTGTTTGTTTCACAGAAAAAAAAAATTTATCATATGAAATGAATACCATGGAATTTTGCAATCAATGTCACTTCACAAAACATGCAGTTTTTCAAAGATAGGAACATATGTACTAGAGTCACAACTGAAATAAGCTAGTAAGAATGATAGATATCAAGGAAGGATCATCAAGCAAAGCCTCACAGTCATTGTTTCACTCAAGCTCAAGTGTTTAGGTTCATTCCATCATACACAACTAACACAAGTCCTAACCTTTGCGTTTCATCTCATGCCATACGGAAATAAACACACAAAATGAATCCGAAAGACTTTCTAGGCTTGTAATGAGGTTGGACTGCCAACAAATCATGGTTTTTCTAGTATTCAAAAGCTTAGATTCTAGGTGAGCATTCATCCATAGATAAAACTTTACTTTTCATTCATTCCCACCCCAATACTTGCCTCTTTTTAGGCACATAGCTTCATTTCATTGATTTGCACCACACACACTTAAACACTTTTATTTATACTTACAGTTTTTTTATAACGAAAACAATGTGTATATACTGCTCTGTTTTGACCATTTTATTTCTTACCCAGTCTCCCCCAAATTTGGGACAAATTTGCTTTAACATATAACTCCCCCAAATTTTGGACAAATTTGTCTTGAACCAAGCTTTTCTGTGGATGATGCTCTCCTACAACCTAAGACAAGGTAGCAGGAGATAAAACTGTATAGGCTCAAGGTTCAATCAATCAATCAATCATTCAGCTCAAAACTGGGTGCAAGGGATAAATCATCCAAGCACGTGGTGAGCTTTTTGGCTACGAGGCTATCATAATCAAACATGGCCTTCATCATCCTCAATTTCATGCATTTAATCCATACTTTAGATATTCGTGCAAAAATTTATGGAAGCAATACTTTCCAAGATTATTTTGATGATGTCAAAGACTCAAGTCAAGAATGAAGAGTCAAGCAAGTTTCAAGAATCAAAGAGTCGTTAAATCAAAGCAAGTTTCAAGAATCAAAGAGTTGTTCAATCAAAGCAAGTTTCAAAGAATCAAAGAGTTGTTCAATCAAGACACAAGATTCAAGAAAAGAATCAAGAGAAGACTTAAGATATGCAAGGACCATTAAGATAAGTATTAAGAGAGTTTTTCAAAATATTGAATAGCACAATTTTGTTCTAGAGAATTTTTCAAAAAGAAAAATCTTTTACCAAAGAGTTTTACTCTCCGGTAATCGATTACCAGAAAGCAGTAATCGATTACCAGTAGCCAACATTCTTTTCAAACTGATTTGCAAAGCTGTAATTGATTACCATAAGCATGTAATCGATTACCAATGTTTTAAAACGTTAGATTTCAAATTTCAAGAGTCACAACTTGTGATAAAACATTTTCAAATCATTTCAAACTTGTGTAATCGATTACACAATACTTGTAATCGATAACCAGTGTTTCTAAACGTTGGTTTTCAAATTTAAACATGAAGAGTCACATCTGTTGATGTGTAATCGATTACACTACCATGGTAATCGATTACCAATGACTTATTTTGAAAATTAAATTGCCAAAAGTCACAATTCTTAAAGTGACTAGTTTATGAAGATTTTTCAAAAGTCACAACCTTTAAAGTGACTGGTTTTCAAAAGAGTCACAACTTTTAAAGTGACTAGTTTTCAAAAGAGTCACAACTTTTAAAAGTGACTAGTTTTGAAGAAATTGCCAAGAGTCATAAACTTTTAACTTGAGTCATCAAATGACTATAAATATGTGACCATGGCACGAATTTTATAGAGACAACTTTCAGATTTCTTTCATTCATTCAAAGAATTCTTCTAAGAGTTTTTGTTCAAAACTTTCTTTATTCAAGACAAGTTCATTGGCCAAAAACTTGTGTTATTCTTCTTCATTCATTCTCTCTCTTGCCAGAAGAATTCAAAGGACTAACTACCTGAGAATTCTTTTGATTCTTCCTTCTCCCTCTAGCCAAAAGATTCAAAGGACTAACTGCCTGAGAATTCTTTTAATTCTTCCTCTTTCCTTTGAACAAAAGATTTCAAAGGACTAACCGCCTGAGATATCTTTTGTTTCCCCTTACAAAGATTCAAGGGACTAACCGCCTAAGAATTCTTTTTCTTAACACATTGGAGGGTACATCCTTGGTGGTACAAGTAGAGCGTACATCTACTTGGGTTGTAATACCTAGAACAAGAGAGGGTACATCTCTTGTGGATCAGTTCAAGTGGAGGGTACATCCACTTGGTTGTTAAAAGAGAACAAGGGAGGGTACATCCCTTGTGGATCTTTGCTTGTAATGGATTTTACAAGGTCATTGAAAATCTCAAGAACCGGTGGTTGCTTGGGGACTAGACGTAGGCACCAGCATAAATCTTGTGGTTGTCTTTCTTCTTCCCTGCACTCTTTATTTTCTGCTGTGCAATTTTTATTTCCGCTTTACTTTTGTCTAAGTTATTGTTTCTGTTCTTTACTTTCTCATAACTTAGTAGTAAAACTTAATTGAATCTAGTAACATTAAGAAGGATAAATTTTTAATTAGTCAAGACACGTTCATAATTAATTCAACCCCCCTTCTTAATTATTCCGAGGCCACTTGATCCAACAAGTGGTATCAGAGCAGGTTTCTTGAGAAAAGTTTCACAACTTCAAGATAAATGGCCTCTTTAAATTCTCTGTTTTTCAAAAGTAATTTCAGGTATAGGTCAAATCTGAAATCATTTCAAGATCATGATGAAGACCAAGCCAACTTATGTCTCATGGCAAAATCTCATGAGAACAACGAGGAAGAATCTATAAGGAAGAAGTGGTACATCGATAGTGGATGTTCCAAGCATATGATGGGAGATGTATCCAAGTTTACAACCATTTCCCCCAAGAAAAGTGGTTTACATACGGCGACAACAACAAAGGCAAAATCATTGGAGTCGGCAAAATAGGTACGAGTTCCTCTGCTCCCATTGAAAATGTGTTACTTGTAGAAGGTTTAAAGCATAGCCTATTAAGTGTTAGTCAATTATGTGATAAAGGATATAAAGTATCTTTTAATTCTGAAAAATGTGTTATCAAGCATGAGCATGACAAAGACATTGAGCATATAGGTTTCAGAGAAAATAATGTTTACATGATTGATTTGAAACAAAAATCTGAAAATGATAAATGCTTTTTAAGTAAAGATAGCGATCCTTGGTTGTGGCATAAGAGAATTTCTCACATTAACATGGATCATCTAAATAGATTAATCTCAAAAGACCTAGTTGTTGGTTTACCAAAATTAAAGTTTGAAAAAGATAAATTATATGATGCATGCCAAAAAGGTAAACAAACAAGAGCATCTTTTAAATCTAAAAATATTGTCTCTACCACTCAACCATTACAATTACTGCACATGGATTTGTTTGGACCCTCTAGAGTCATGAGTTTTGGTGGTAGTTACTATGCATTAGTAATTGTTGATGATTATTCTAGGTATACTTGGACTTTATTTCTTACTCACAAAAATGATGCATTTCATGCATTTGTGAGACTT
The DNA here is from genome assembly GCF_004193775.1 of Glycine soja. NCBI lineage: Eukaryota > Viridiplantae > Streptophyta > Magnoliopsida > Fabales > Fabaceae > Glycine > Glycine soja. Next base: position 39,709,537 of record NC_041016.1, on the reverse strand, counting down.
GCCAAAGTCATCCAAAACAATAAAAGTCTCAAAATCATCTCCATTAGAAGTGATCATGGAGGTGAATTTGAAAACAAGGATTTTGAAATGTTTTGCAATTTACATGGCATAGAACACAACTTTTCTGCACCTAGGACACCCCAACAAAATGGTGTAGTAGAAAGGAAAAATAGATCTTTAGAAGAAATAGCTAGAACCCTTTTAAATAACACTCAACTTCCAAAATATTTTTGGGCTGAAGCTGTCAACACCGCATGTTATATTATGAATAGAGCCTTAATAAGACCCATTCTTAAGAAAACCCCATATGAACTGTTTAACAATAGAAAACCAAACATTGCTCATTTACATGTTTTTGGATGTAAATTTTTTGTCCTAAACAATGGTAAATAAAGCCTAGGTAAATTTGATGCTAAGGCGGATGAGGGCATCTTCCTTGGTTATTCCCCTACATAGCAAAGCCTTTAGGATATACAACAAAAGAACCATGACAATTGAGGAATCAATACATGTTTCTTTTGATGAAAATAATATTACCTCTCTGAGAAAGGAGTTTCTTGATGATATTGCAGATTCTTTGGAAGATATGCACAATCAAGAAAGGAATCTAAAAAGGAAGAGAAATGAAGAAAACAAGGATGTTCAAGATGACATAGCCCAAGAAAATGATGATCTTCCCAAAGAATGGAAAACCTCAAGAAATCATCCTCTTGACAATATCATCAGAGATATCTCAAAAGAGGTAACAACTAGACACTCTCTCAAAGATTTATGCAATAACATGCCATTTGTTTCTATGATAGAACCTAAAAACTTTAAAGAAGCCATAATAGATGATCAATGGATAGTTGCTATGCAAGAAGAGTTAAATCAATTTGAGAGAAATAATGTTTGGGAACTAGTTGATAAACCACATAACTACCCCATTATAGGAACAAAATGGGTATTTAGAAATAAACTAGATGAAAATGGTATAGTAATTAGAAATAAAGCTAGACTAGTTGCAAAAGGGTACAACCAAGAAGAAGGGATAGACTATGAAGAAACCTTTGCACCTATAGCTATATTAGAAGCCATTAGCATGCTTTTAGCTTATGCATCTATTATGAACTTTAAACTATATCAAATGGATGTCAAGAGTGCCTTCCTAAATGGTCTAATCCAAGAGGAGGTATATGTAGAACAACCTCCCGGGTTTGAAGACTCACAAAAATTAGATCATGTCTATAGACTAAAGAAAGCACTTTATGGGTTAAAACAAGAAGCTAGGGCTTGGTATGAAAGATTAAGTAAATTCCTATTAGAAAAGAATTTCATTCGAGGAAAGGTAGATACCACCTTATTCATAAAGAAGAAGAATAATGATATCTTATTGGTACAAATTTATGTTGATGATATAATCTTTGGATCTACTAATGAATCTTTGTGCAAGGAGTTTTCTATTGACATGCAAAGTGAGTTTGAGATGTCCATGATGGGTGAGTTAAATTACTTTCTTGGACTACAAATGAAACAAACAAATGATGGGATCTTTGTCAACCAAGCAAAATATTGCAAGGAACTCATCAAGAGATTTGGAATGGAGAACTCAAAACACTTGGCTACTCCTATGAGCATTGGTTGCTACCTTGACAAAGATGAGTCCAGTCAACCCGTTGATGAAAAACAATATAGAGGTATAACTGGATCTCTACTTTACTTATCTGCAAGTAGGCCAGATATTATGTTTAGTGTGTGCATGTGTGCAAGATTTCAATCAAATCCAAAGTTTTCACATCTAACTGCAGTAAAAAGAATCATAAGATAACTCTTAGGAACAATTAACTTAGGATTATGGTACCCTAAAAATTCTTTATGCAATTTAATAGGATACTCAGATTCATATTTTGCCGGATCTAAAACAGATAGGAAGAGCACTAGTGGCACGTGTCAGTTCATAGGGTCTGCTCTTGTCTCTTGGCACAACAAGAAGCAAAATAGTGTAGCATTATCCACAGCCAAAGCAGAATACATCTCTCCTGGTAGTTGTTGTGCACAGATCCTATAGATGAAACAACAACTATCTGATTATGGGATTCTATTAGACCATATTCCCATAAAATGTGACAACACAAACACCATAAATATATCTAAGAACCCAATCCTCCACTCTAGAACCAAGCACATAGAAATTAGGCATCATTTTCTTAGAGATCATGTCCTAAAAGGTGACTGTGTTCTAGAATTTGTAGATACCAAAAACCAACTCGCAGACATCTTCACAAAACCACTACCCAAAGATTCTTTCTACACCATTAGAAGAGAATTAGGACTTCTAGATGTTAGTGACTTAGACAAATGATTTGTTTTATGTTATGATGTCTTATGACTTATTTGATACATATGCTTTTATTATGATTTATGGATAATTTACTATCTTGTTTGATTTTTTATAAGTTTCTCCTTTTTCTTGTATGAATACATTTCTTGTATGTTTATCCATTTGTGTATGATTTTATGTTACAATGCACTTTGGCCTTTTTTTATGTTGCCAAAGGGGGGGAGAAAATGGGTATTTTAGAAATCAAGATATTATATTTTCAAAGCTTTAAAATTAAGCATAAATTCAAAAAGAAAGGGGGAGAAAGAGATGAGTGAACGATAGAACAAAACCTGCATGTATTCTCTTGATTTCAGGATTGTCATCATCAAAAAGGGGGAGATTGTGGAAGCAATGCTTTCCAAGATTATTTTGATGATGCCAAAGACTCAAGTCAAGAATGAAGAGTCAAGCAAGTTTCATGAATCAAAGAGTCATTCAATCAAAGCAAGTTTCAAGAATCAAAGAGTCATTCAATCAAAGCAAGTTTCAAAGAATCCAAGAGTTGTTCAATCAAGAATCAAGATTCAAGAAAAGAATAAAGATAAGACTCAAGATATGCAAGAACCATTAAGATAAGTATTAAAAGAGTTTTTCAAAATATTGAATAGCACAATTTAGTTCAAGAGAATTTTTCAAAAAGAAAAATCTTTTACCAAAGAGTTTTACTCTCTAGTAATCGATTACCAGAAAGCAGTAATTGATTACCAGTAGCCAACATTCTTTTCAAACTGATTTACAAAGTTGTAATCAATTACCATAAGCATGTAATCGATTACCAATGTTTTAAAACGTTAGATTTCAAATTTCAAGAGTCACAACTTGTGATAAAACATTTTCAAATCATTTCAAACTTGTGTAATCGATTACCAGTGTTTCTAAATGTTGGTTTTCAAATTTAAACATGAAGAGTCACATCTGTTGATGTGTAATCGATTACACTACAATGGTAATCGATTACCAGTGACTTATTTTGAAAATTAAATTACCAAAAGTCACAATTCTTAAAGTGACTAGTTTATGAAGATTTTTCAAAAGTCACAACCTTTAAAGTGACTAGTTTTCAAAAGAGTCACAACTTTTAAAGTGACTAGTTTTTAAAAGAGTCACAACTTTTAAAAAGTGAATAGTTTTGAAGAAATTGCCAAAAGTCATAAACTTTTAACTCGAGTCATCAAATGGTTATTGTCATACCCTAATTTCGTCCGGGGACCATTGTTTGGTGGAGTGCAACTTTCGTATGACCACTTCGAGGTATTTTGCATCCATTGTTACACAATCCGTGAAATTCCATAACATGTCGGAGATCAAAAGGAAGCATTGTTACACAATCCGTGAGTTTCTGTAACATGCCGAAAATCAAAAGGAAGCATTGTTACGCAATCCGTGAGGTTTCGTAACATTCCGAAAGCCAAAAAAGGAGTAACTACGTTACCCGTAAGGTCCCGTAACCTTACGGAAAGAAAACAAGTATCGTTACGAAATTCATAAAGTTTTGTAACGTTACGGAAAAAGAATAACAAAAAAAGCAAAGGGGTGTATTTAGTAAAAAAGGGGGTGCAAATAGTAACCGGGCCCACGTGGGCCTTCCAGGATGTTCCTCCAGAAGGCGGTTGCTTCTGGAGGAAGCAACCTGGCTCGCCTGGGCGAGCTGAGTGGCAAGCTCCTCCCCTATTTTCCTATAAATAGAGGGAGGAGTGAAGGAGAAAGGGGTTCAGCCCTTCTGGTATTTCGGGATCACTTAAAATTAGTGAGAAAAATTGTTTCCGTGAAGAAAATCCAAGTCGAGGCGCTTCTGTAACGTTTCCGTGGGTGATTTCGCGAAGATTTTCAACCGTTCTTCGTCGTTCGTCGTTCTTCAGTCTTCAACCGGTAAGTTTCCGAAATTGAACTTTTCAATTCATTCTATGTACCATTGGTGGTCCCCATTTGTTTTGCGTACTTTTATTTTCGTTTAGTTTACTTTCCATACCCCCTTTTGACGTGCTTAAGTCATTTACTTAAGTCATTTTCTCGCCTAATCAGAAAATAAAATAAATTTCCACCAATCATTTGATTTGTAATATCCGTTAATTTCTGTTAAAATGAAATCCGACTGTTCGGTCATGCCGTAACCACGTTGGAAACCAAAAAGAGGTAAAATAATAATATAATAATCAAAAAATATCTTTTAGTAAAATAAACCAAAAAAATCAATCGGACGTTTCTCTTTGGGATCTTTCTTTCTTAATTGAATTGACTAATAACTAAAGTGAAACTAAGGCTAAAATCAACTCGCAAAATCAAGCTCGTCCGCAAAAAATCACTAAAAAGGATTTTAAAGTTCGATACCTCAGTTTTTCTCACCAAGTAAAAAAAATGGATCATTTTAAGGTCCAGCGCCTTAAAAGGACCACCTTCCAAGTAAAAAGAATCGCTAGATTCGCCCTTTTGAAAGAACTACGTAGGTCTGATTTCCTCTTCGATGGAGGGTACGTAGGAGCAAGAGCCCTGCTTTTGTCGACCTCAAAAATTAAAAAAGAAATAAAAGTTTAAATACATAAGTTCACACAATTCTAAAATTAAGGCTGTTATCCTTTGGGATAAACGTGAGAGGTGCTAATACCTTCCTCAAACGTAAATACAACTCCCGAATCTAGAATACTCTTCATGACCAGTTTCCTTTGGTTTTTCTGAAGTTTTCCACAAATAAACGTTGGTGGCGACTCCGCGCATTTTCCTCCTTTGGAAGACACACTCGTGAGCCTCGCCTCGCTCGCCCGCAAAAGGGTAGGTTGCGACAGTTGGCGACTCCACTGGGGATAGTTTTTGTGAGTTAGGCCTATTTTAGGAAAGTGTGGAATTATGAAACTTTGTGTGTGCGTTTTTTCTTGAACTGTGTAAAAATAATAAATGTTGTCTTTTCCACATTTTTACACTACATTCTAAGCACCCACGGGTTTGAGTAAAAAAAAAAGGGCACTATACCCGGGTTCATGGGAATCTAAGGAGTAGAGGTGGATCTATGGTCATGCTAGGTCTCCGACTTGCTTGATAATAGTGAAACCTCGTCTAGAGCTTTCTCTCTTTATAATGTGTTGTTGCTGGTATTCCATACCGCCGCAATATTATTATCTTGAGTGATGATACCTCTAGAAAATAGCCATGTGAGATATGGATCATTGGGAGTAGTTATTAGAGACCCCTAGATATTATCCTATAGGTTCCCAAATAGGGGCATAGAGCAAACACGCTGCGTGCCATTTTAAACACTGCCATGCATGTAGTCCTAAATGTCATGTACGCCTTTGCTTGTAATTATTTGTGGATATTGTCGTACTCTGTGCATCCCCGTGTTATGTTTTTGCGCGTCTACATCATGTCGTCACGCACGCGTTGTATGTTGGTCTCGTCTTTTGTCATAGGAAGTCGGAAGATCCATATCACCTTCTTAAACAACACACATGGGGCACTGCACCCCCAAGTGTGCAAGTAAGAAGAGATAATTTCCTGGGCCCTCGTGTCCGTAAATGCATTCATATCATGCATCGCATAAGCATCTCTTCATGGCATCATAATGAACATATCGTTCTTGCATTTGTCTGTTATCATATTCCAGCATCACATTTTGCATGAGTCATTGCATCATCATGCATATGCGTTCAACATACTTTTTGTTCTACAAATTGCATACCTTTTGTTTTCATGTTCGCTCATGCATGATCCTTGCATTTTCCTCTGCAAAATAAAAAAGGGGAAGCGTGAAAATTCACACTACATTCTTAGTTGCATGTGTTAGGTACCATGTGACAACCATGTTGGGATCATAAACCCATTTCACTTAAAAACAAAATGATTGAATATGGTACCTAATGCATGGTTAACTATGAAAAGATGTTTCTTCAGCAATCTCAATTTCATAATTACATTTTCCATGCATAGCATGTGTATTCCCGAGTCTTTCATCACTATGAAATGTTGTCGAAGTATTGGCAATCAGAATTGCATTCCTTGGATTATGGGGTTGAACCAAGCTCATGCTTTTATGAAAAGGTTCATCAAGTCAAGTTGAAGCATGGAAGTAACCATCTTGCAAAAATTGGGGCAAAAGATGGATCGAGTTACATCGCTGTTTCATCTATTGCCAAACACATTTAGGACTGTTGATGTCCTTGTTACTTCCAGTTTCACCTTGACAAAGATGTCATGGACCATGTTAAAAATCTAAAATGATTCAACCCCATGTCCTGTGTAAAAATTCGTAATACTTCAACTGTGCATAATTCGCATACATCCATGGGTCTTTCTAACAAACAAGTTGATGCATATGAGGATATTTCTTTAATTAATCATGTTCATGTATTCTATGTTGTAGCCTAAAGTACTACACCTGGATCCCTCATAAGTTTAGACTAATTTTACCTAAGCTTCATCCATAGATCCCTATTGTAAGACTAGGCTTAACTTAAACAGCATTATCATCACAGCATATTCAGAAAACCAAAACCCCACAATCCATCCTTGGTAATGTAGTTATTTAGTCCTGCTTCTATCAAGTTTTAAGGTAACAGTACATTTCCCAATGCTAAAGTCACCTAACAGTACACACAAATGGAATCATACCAAGAGCATGCAGTAATTAAGCATTGAAAGAAGCATTGTACACACAAAATACAATTAATTAGATATTAAAAGTAATTACATCAACTGTTCCTTAGAAATCCCCAACTAGGATGTTTAACCAGCCATACAAGGAACCCTAATGCAAATGAGACAGAAAGTACAAAGCAATTGTTGCTTACACAAGAAGGGGGATCCCTCCTCCTCTTCTTGGCACCTCACAATCACTCAAACACTCTCTAATCTCTCAAAGTGATGAACCCTAGCTTTCTTGCTTAGTTGCTGCCTCTCTGCTGCCTCTAGAGCACTATCTCAAATTCTGTGCAAAAGAATGCAGCTCAGGTCTCCAAAGTTCGTCCCCTAATTCTAACAAATAAGGCTTTAAATAGGTTCTGAAATCGTGACATTGTGCTTAGCGCCACCCTTGCACTTAGCGCGAGTAAGTGCATTTGGGCTTGGCGCCAGTCGTGTGCTAAGCCTGGCAAGAGACAAACATCTCGCTTAGCGAGTGTTAGTCGATGAATACGACTAACTTTTGTGTATAAAACTTATGTAAATTGTATCAAACTCCTCCAATTTATAGTTATTTTGTAGTATTGTAATTACTTTTTCTTAAAGATAGGTAATAAATAGTTAGTATTTCCATTTTGTGTGTTTAATAATCATTTCCTCTCAATTTCAGGTTAATTAGGCAAGTTTGTGTGTGAAGCACTAATTTTCATCCTCTCGCTAAGCCAATCTGCGGACTTAGCGAGCCAACCGCTGAGCACAACACTCCTCGGCTGAGCGCGAGGAATAATCTGGAAGAAGGATGAGCTGTGCATTAGCGCTGAGCGAAGGGTCATCCTGCTAAGCGCACCGCTTCAGTCCATCCACTGAGCGAGAAAAGCACACGCTAAGTCAAAATCCACTAATGCGCGCTGAGCGGTCCATAGTCACGCTAAGCGTGATAGCACAAATAAAGCCACCTATTTAAGCCTAAAATTAGATTTTGGAGAGGAGTTTGGGCAATTCATGAAGCTTTTGCATGTTTAGAGATTTTTAGAGAGAGAAAGGTCCAAGTTCCAGGGATTTTAGCCATTTTCTCAAATAGCTTCTGCATGTGAGAGATTCTAGAGAGAGAATGGTCTGAATCTAGAGAGTTTTGAGAGATTTTGTTGTGCAAAGACCTGCAGAGAACGAAGCTTGAAGAGGAAGTCGTCCTGAGAGCTTGAGATGAGTTTGTGAGTGATTGTGAGGTTCTAGAGGTGGAGGAGACATCCTCACTACTTGTATTTCTTCAATCCTTCATCTTTCTCTTCTCTTTGTTGTAAAGGAAGTTTCCCAGTTATGGAGAGCTAAATCCTTTGTTGGTTCTTCCTTGTAGGTAGTTGATATAAATACTTGTATATCTATTTAATGATGTTTTATGTGTTCTCTGTGCTATCAGTACGTCATTTCAGTGTGTGTTTGCCTTGATCACTAGGTGCATGCTTTGTTAGGATCATTCAACAGTTGAAACTGGTCTGATGCTTAGAACTTGATAGGACAGGGCTAGTTTACCGTATTATCTCGAGGGATCGGGGTAGGGTAACCTAGTTGTTTGTATGTTTGTTTTAATGGGATTCTGGTCGAGTTTAGTCCAACAAGAGGAATCTGAGGATGATGCTTGATCGAGATTAGGCTAGACTATCATGAGGAATCGAGGTTTAGCATTTTAGGAGACACCATAGAACACATGAGCATTGTTAAGTAGAGAATATCCTTTTAACATCAGGCACCTATTAGGAAGACCAACGTGTTGTCTACTTGTCTTTACACAACATTACTCATGTGATTTTCCTTTTAATAGTTAGTTTACATACCTATGCATAGTCCACACATCTCTTTTCACACCAGACACCTATTCACTGAATATAGCTTTACCATGTAACACAAGTTCCCCGAGAGTTAGATACTCGGTTCTTACCATTTTATGCTACTTGTGCGATCCGGTGCACTTGCCGCGACCGAACAAGTTTTTGGCGCCGTTGTTGGGGAACTTCTTTCTATTTGGAAAGTTAGTTCAGTCCTAGGTGTTTATTCTTTGATAAACTGTGAATATTTACTTTTGATTTATATTTGGTTTCCTTTTAAACTGGATAACCGTTGTTTCTGTTAGTGTTTTATATGCATAGATCTCCCACAAGCAATTTAGTTCCTCTGGACTTGGAGATTGAAGCTACGTTAAGAAGGAACAAAGCTGAGAGGAGAAGAAAATTACTACAAGATAGGACTGTAGCGTCCATTCTTGAGGAAGAAACTCATTTTTCTGATTCTTCATCATCCGACTCACCATCATCAAGGGAATCCACGACTTATTTACCAGAAGCCGTTTCTATGGCTGATGAACACCAGCAAAGAGTTACCCTTGAGGACTATTCAAGCAGTTCAGTGCCGCAATTCTTTACCAGCATTGCATGTCCTGAAGTGCAAGCTCACAACATAAACTACCCTCATTCTTTGATTCATTTAATACAGGGGAACTTATTCCAAGGATTACCAAATGAGGACCCCTATGCACATTTGGCAACATTCATTGAAATCTGTAACACTGTAAAGATTGTAGGCGTGTCAAATGAAGCTATTAGACTCAGTCTATACTCATTTTCCTTGGCAGGAGAAGCCAAGAGGTGGCTCCACTCATTTAAGGGTAACAGTCTGAAAACCTATGAAGAAGTTGTTGAAAAGTTTCTGAAGAAATATTTCTCAGAATCAAAGACTGCGGAAGGGAAAGCTGCAATCTCTTCATTTCATCAGTTCCCTGACGAGTCCTTGAGTGAAGGATTGGAGAGATTTAGAGGTTTATTGAGAAAGACTCCCACCCATGGGTTCTCTGAGCCAATTCAATTGAATATGTTCATAGATGGGATGAGACCACAAACCAAGCAACTATTAGATGCTTCAGCAAGGGGAAAAGTAAAGTTGAAAACCCCTGAAGAGGCAACTGAGCTAATTGAGAATATGTTAGCTAGTGATCATGCCATTCTGCGCGACAAAGTTCATTAAGCGACAAAGAAAAGCTTGTTAGTACTATTATCACATGACACTTTATTAGCATAGAATAAGTTTCTTTCTAAGCAACTTGAGATTTTAACAGAAACACTCAGTAAGTTGCCAACTAAATTGTCTATTGGTCAACCTACACATTCTTCAGTTTTGCAAGTTACAGGTTGTACCATCTATGGTGAGGCTCATGAAACAGGCCAATGTATTCCCATTGAAGAAAACACTCAAGAAGTTCACTATAAGAAAACACTCAAGGAGGATTTTCAGGCTTCCAGCAGGGTCCTTATAATCAACAAGGACAGTGGAGATCACACCCTAGCAATCATTTCAACAAAGACCAGGGTGGACCTTCTAATAGGCCAATCCAACAAGGGCCTAATATCTTTCAGAGGTCTACTAAGCTGGAGGAGACTTGGACTCAGTTTATGCAGGTAACAATGTCAAATCATAAAAGCACTGAGTTAGCATTGAAAAACCTTGAGGTCCAGGTGGGACAACTGGCCAAGAAGATAGCTGACAAGTCATCCAATAGTTTTGTGGCGAATACAGAAAAGAATCCCAAGGAGGAATGCAAGCTGTGATGACAAGGAGTAAGAGGTTTGTGGAGGAGGAGGATGAGGATAGTGTTGTATCCAAGAAGAAAGCTGCTGAAAAGAAAGGTATTGATGATAAGAAAGATGATGTGAGAGGTGAAAGCAATCAGGAAAAAGAAAAACAAATAATGGTCAAGAAAAAGAAATTAAATGATCGAGAAAAAGAAAAAGAAGTAGAAAAGGAAAAAAAATGAAAAAATTGAAAAAGATGAAAAAAAAATAAGAATGAAGAGAGGAGTAGAAGTGAACAAGCTAGAGAGAAGAAAAGAGAAAAAGTTGTGAATGAAGGTGCGGAAGTACCATATCCTGTGGTACCTTCCGAGAAGGAGAAGGACCACCATTTGGCGAGATTTTTAGATATTTTCAGGAAACTGGAAATAACCATGCCATTCGGAGAAGCTTTACAGCAAATGCCACCCTACTCCAAGTTTTTAAAGGATATGTTAACAAGGAAACATAAGTATATTCACCAAGAAAACATTGTTGTGGAATGAAGTTGTAGTGCTGTGATTCAAAAGATCCTTTCACCCAAGCATAAAGACCCTGGAAGTGTAACCATTCCTTGTTCAATTGGAGAAGTCACTGTGGGAAAGGTTCTTATTGACCTGGGAACCAATATTAACTTAATGCCACTCTCCATGTGCAGAAGGTTGGGAGAGTTGGAGATCATGCCCACTAGGATGACTTTACAACTTGCTGACCGCTCCATTACCAGACCATATGGAGTAATTGAAAATGTGCTAGTCAGAGTAAAACATTTTATCTTCCCGGAAGACTTTATGGTAATGGATATCTATGAAGATAATGACATTCCTGTAATATTGGGAAGGCCATTCATGTTAATTGCAAGCTGCATAGTTGATATGGGGAGAAAGAAGCTAGAGTTGGGCTTTGAAGATCAAAAAATTGATTTTGATTTATTTGTTGAAGACAAGTCTGCTCTAGAACAAAATGTTTGCTTACAGGTAATGGAAGTGGGTAAGGAGGTTCTAGAAGTAAGAACCAAAACGTGATTTCGCCTATTGAGGTAAAAGCGTCAAGCTAATGACGTTAAAGAAATGCTTCCTGGGAGGCAACCCAGTTCTAATCTATGTTAGTTTGTTTTATTTTATGCATTGTATCATGTGGAACTTGCTTCATAATTAGTACATTGGGGTATATCATCTTGTTTTTAAATGATAGATATAAGGGTTTCAATTTCTTGAGGAAAGGACTGAAAAATAACTCAGATTTTTTTTCTTTCTGAAAAACAGTCCTTTCGCTAAGCGCAAGCCTCACAGTAAGCGCATATTTGGTTATGCGCTAAGTTGAGAGTCTCTGGCCCTTAGCGCTCAACCCTTGCATCTCAGGCTGACTTGGTCCATTAAGCTGCCTAAGAATGACCTAAGCCCATTTCAATTCGGTTTGAATTGGGCTAAGCGATGGCCTTCCCGCTAAGCGCATTGCATTCACTGGCAAAGGGTGACACGTCACCGCTAAGCTCATTCCTTTGCAGCCAGAATTGGGTTTCATTGAGCTAAGAGAAACTCATGCCAGTTAAGCCCAATTCCTTGCGGCCATAGTAGTGCTAAGCGCTCCATAATTCACTAAGCGCCTACCCCTCTATAATCAAGATGCATTAATTTAGCTAAGTCAGCCCAGAGCCAGGCTTAGTGAGAGTTGCAGGTATTTTGATCTGTAGAACTCGCAAGCGGCCCTATCTACGTGCTAAGCCAAGCCCTTTATGATGAGAATCCTGAAACTGGCCAAATACATGCTAAAGGCCCAAGTGGAGAAGGACGAAGGCCCAAATGGAGAAGGATAAAGCCCCCGAGTGGAAAAGGATGAAGGCCCAAGTGGAGAAGGATGAAGGCTCAAAGGCAGAGACACTATCAAGACTATTAATTGTTGTTGAAGGCCCAAACTAATTTAAAGGCCCAAGTTAAATATGTTTTTAGTTATAATTTTTATTTATTGTAATTTTTGCCCAAACTGTTTAGAAGGCCCATGTCTATTTTTATCTTTTTGTTCAGATACACTATAAGTATTGGTTTTTATTTTCAATAAAAAAAAACTTTTGGCATTTTCATAAAATTTGGTGAGAGTTTCTCTCTGGGTTCCTTGTTGAACCAATATCAGACTTATCAAGGTAATCCTTGTGGCATCTACCCTGACTTATTTTCCTTCATTGGAAGTGATGTCATCCAAATCTCTGTAGCTTGTATCAAATGATCCGCTCCTACTCAGGTTCGCATCATCTGGTATCAGAGCTTCGGCTCTTGATATAGGTTCTATCCTATCCTATTATTTTCCTTTGTAATTTTTCCAGGTTCGTGTTTTGTCCTTGTTCTGTTATTTGAGTTTTTGTTTCGTTCGTGTTTGCGTCTTATGTTTTGTTATTTGTATTCTTGTTCTTGTCACGTTCTTGTTCTTGTTTCTTGTGTCTTTCACACTTTGTGTCCAAAAAAAAGAGTTGCAGAAATTTTGAAAAAAAATAAAAAAATTGGGTGTTTGATCTTTGAACACGAAATTGAGGCATTTAGAGGTGTTTTTTTTGGAAAGAAAATTGTGGATCAAATCCCCTTATCTAGATTCTACTCTGAATTCTAAGCGTTTTGATATATAGTGGGCTTCAAACAGACAACCGTAGCAAAAGTTATGAGCATTTGAAGTTTACTTGTCATATCTGTTATCTTATTTGTTTATCTTATTTGTTATCATATCTGTTATCCAAATTAAATCTAATTTGTTATCCAAATTTGATTTGTTATCCAAATCAAATCAAAATTTGTTATCCAAATCAAATCCAATCTGCTATCCAAATCAAGTCTAATTTGTTATCCAAATCAAATCCAATCTGTTATCCAAATCAAGTCTAATCTGTTAACCAAAATCAAATATGATTTGTTATCCAAATTAAATCTGCTACATAGTCTGTAATAATTAAACTGTCTTTCCTGTTATATATCTTGTGTGTCTAATTTGATTCATCCAGGAACTTAAGAGGGAGTGAGTGGTAAAAGGCAAGAGTGAAAACATCACACAAAAGCCTATATTGAGAGCATCAAACACGAGTGAACTACCATCAAAGAGAGAAACACATGAGTAGAGTGTGGTGAGGTCCTGGATTATTTTTTTTTAATTTACTGCAAAATTCTTTGTTCCTTAATCATGGCAAGAGTTGGTGACAATGGTGGTGTATATCATCAACTGGACGGATCTCAGTGCTTATTTCTGGACGCGATGACTACACAAATGCAACGTTCGTTGAACCGTAACAAAGAAGAGCTCTACAGACGAATAGCCAAATCTTCCTTGTTTACTCTTAAACCTCTATCCCCTAGAGAAGTCTGTGATGACCAAATCAGAATGAGAGAAAAGAGAGAACAAGAGAAAGAAAATAGTGAGGCACCATAAAGGAATATGAAAAAGAAGAGTGATACACCCGAGGAAAAGAGTGATACACATAAGAGAGAGAGTGATACATATGAGAGAAAATTTAATTATTTTGCAGAGGCGAGTGAAGTGAGGAAAGTGTTACCTGCTCATGAACCACTCAATCTACAGTATTGCAAAGACAATAAAATTTCTACTGATAATTCTAATGAGTTTACTATTTCTATTTCTCCTAGTGTTCAACCCTTATTGCAGGAATTTAAAAATGTATTTCCTAAGGAGATTCCTCATGGACTGCCACCTTCAAGAGGCATAGAACATCAAGTTGATCTCCTCCCCGGAGCTTCATTACCTAACAGGCCAACTTACAAAAGCAATCCCCAAGAGACTCAACGTAAGGATGCACATGCCAAAGTTGAGTATGTGAAACGATTGTATGACCACGTGAATGTGCAAATTGCAAAGAAGAATGAAAGCTATACCAAGCAAGCCAACAAGAAAAGGAAGGAAGTGGTACTTGAACCCGGTGATGATCTTGGACATTTGAGGGCAAATGTTTTCCAAGAAGGAGGGAATGATGAGAATCCTGAAACTGGCCAAATACAAGCTAAAAGCCCAAGTGGAGAAGGACGAAGGCCCAAGTGGAGAAGGATAAAGCCCCCGAGTGGAGAAGGATGAAGGCCCAAGTGGAGAAGGATGAAGGCCCAGAGGCAGAGACACTATCAAGACTATTAATTGTTGCTGAAGGCCCAAACTAATTTAAAGGCCCAAGTTAAATATGTTATAATTTTTATTTATTGTAATTTTTGCCCAAACTGTTTAAAAGGCCCATGTCTATTTTTATCTTTTTGTTCAGATACACTATAAGTATTGGTTTTTATTTTCAATAAAAAAAACTTTTTGCATTTTCATAAAATTTGGTGAGAGTTTCTCTCTGGGTTCCTTGTTGAACCAATCTCAGACTTATCAAGGTAATCCTTGTGGCGTCTACCCTGACTTATCTTCCTTCACTGGAAGTGGCATCATCTAAACTCTGTAACCTGTATCAAACATTCCGCCCCATAAGGTTCACATCACTTTATGTGTTCAAAAATAAAATAAAATATTGAAATTTGAATTTCAACTTTTGGCTAAGCACACAGTTCCGCTAAGCGACCCTTTTTGAGAAACCAAATGTCTCTCGGGCTCGCTCAGCGCGTCGGCTCGCTAAGCGAGAGGCTCGAAAATTGCTTAAGTGAGTGTAACGTCAGTTACACTCACATTTGCCCAAAATTTTCAGAACTGCCTATATCTTTTGTCTCGCACCCAATTTCCTGCATCTTCACCTTCTTCTACATCTTCACGCATCAAAGCATCAACGATACAAGTAAGTTCCTTACTCCCTTTATTCTTTTATTTTGTTGAACCTTAAGGTAGAAAACCATAGATTTTAGCTTTCAATCTTTAGGGCTTACATGATATTAGATTAGGTAAAAATTAGGACTTTATATATGATTGTGCTTTGTAGATATTTTTGATTGTCTTGCATCTTTGATAGCTCAAAAAGATAAGAAAACGAAGTTCATTTTCTGTGTTTTTTCTGAAAAACGCGATGAACTCACTAAGCGTGCCTGCTGCGCCAAGCAAGTTCATCAAAATTGCTTGAATCTGTGTATTTCCAGACGAACTCGCCAAGTGAATGCATCTTTCGAGGATGAACACTCATCCCCCTGTTGAGATACCTGTGGCTAAGCGAGGCTGAATCGCTAAGCCCAGGTAACTTAGTCAAATATTTTGTTGAAAACCGCACGCTAAGCTGAGCCTCTCTTGGCTAAGCTCATTTCATTACTGTCATACCCTAATTTCGTTCGGGCACCATCTGCTTGTTGGGATGCGACCCTCGCTTAACCACTTCGAGGTACTTGACACCCATCGTTAAGCAATCCGTGAAGTTCCGGGACATGTCGGAAGTTGAAAGGAAGTGTTAATGTGCAATTCGTAAAGTTCTGTAACATTCCGAAAGCCAAAGAAGGGATGATTGCGTAATCTGTAAGGTTTCGTGACATTACGGAAAGAAAACAAGTATCGTTACGTAATTCGTGAAGTTTCGTAACATTAAGGAAAAAGAATCAGCAAAAAAGGGGCAGAGGGGGTGTATTTAGTAAACATGGTGTACAAATAGCAATCAGGCCCACTTGGGCCTTCCAGGATCTTCCAACAGAAGGCGGTGCCTTCTGGTGGAAGCAACCCAGCTCGCATGGGCGAGCTGGGCGGCAACCACCTCCCTCTTTTCCCTTATAAATAGGGGGAGGAGGGCAAAACAAAAAGGTTCAACCCTCTTGGTATATGAGAATCACTTAAAATTAGTGAGAAAAATTGTTTCCGTGAAGAAAATCTAAGCCGAGGTACTTCCGTAACGCTTCCGAGACGTTTCCGTGGGTGATTTCACGAAGGTTTTCCACCGTTCTTCATTGTTCTTCGTTTGTTCTTCGTCATTCTTCGGTCTTCAACCGGTAAGTTCCTGAAATCGAACCTTTCAATTCATTCTATGTGCCCTTAGTGGTCCCCACTTGTTTCGCGTGCTTTTTTTTTATTTCATTTATTTTCTGTACCCCATTTTGACGTGCTTTAGTCATTTATTTAAATCACTTTTTCGCCTAATCAAAAATTAAAATAAATTTTCACCGATCATTTGAATTGTAACATCTTTTAATTTCTGTTAGAATAAAATCCGACCGATCTTTCATGCCGTAACCACGTTTAAAACCAAAAAGAGGCAAAATAATAACATAATAATAAAAAAATATATCTTTTAATAAAATAATCAAAAAAATCAATCAGACGTTTTTCTTTGGGATTTTCTTTCTTAATCGAATTGACTAATAACCAAAGTGAAACTAAGGCTAAAATCAATTCATAAACCAAGCTTTTGTCATCATCTAAAAACCATTTTTTAAGGTCCAACGCCTTGAAATGGTCTTTTCCACTTTTATTGGTTAAACGTGGATTTTTAAAAAGCCTAAAATCAACACGTAACCTCTTTCAAAAAAAAAACAAGAGATCATTAATGGTCCAATGCCTTAATGTTTTCTCTCCTTTCAAAAAGAATCAAAAGATTGTTTAATGGTCCAACGCCTTAAATGACCATTTATTCAATCGAAATATATCTTGCAAAAAAGATAAAAACAATTTAACCAACGTTCAATTCTCAAAGAACTACATAGGTCTGATTTCCTTATCACAATTGAGGAATACGCAGGAGCAAGGAAAACACCCTTGTCGACCACAAAAAGAAGAAAATATAAAAGGCACAAAAAGGCATAAAGACGTAAAAGAGAACATAAAAAAAATTGAAGTAATCTTTGCACACTTGATTAAAGGTTGTCGTCCCTTGTGACGGACGCGTGGGGTGCTAATACCTTCCCTATGCGTAAATACAACTCCCGAACCTTTCACTTAAAGTTCGTAGACCATGTCCTTTTCGGTTTTTTTACGATGTTTTCCTCAAATAAACATTGGTGGCGACTCTGCGCATTTTCGTTTCTTGGAAGACGCACCCATGAGTCTCGCGTCGCCCTCTCGCCGAAGGGTAGGTTGCGACAGTTGGCGACTCCACTAGAGACAATTGTTATAGAGTTAGGCCAATCAATCAAGGTGCTTTCCTTACTATGACTTCCCTTTTGTTCTTTTTCTTTGTCTTTTTTTTCTTTTTCTCTTCTTATGTTCTTGTGCATATAAACTCTTTTGATGCTTTTAGTGTGTTTTAAAATGTATGCATGAGGTAAATATTTATTCATTTGATGCACACAAACACCAACACTATTTGCACACACGGTGAGTTGAAAAGAGGCCCTATACCCGGGTCCATGGGAACATAAGGAGTGGAGGTGAATCTGTGATCATGCTAGGTCTCCGACTTGCTTGATTACAGTGAACCCTCATCTAGAGTTTTTCTCTTTGATAACATATTGTTGCTTGTAGTCCCTACTGCCACAATATGTTTTTCGAAGGGGATGATACCTCTAGAGACCATCGAGAGAGATATGACCACCTTAGGAATTATCACTAAAAACCCTTTTAGCTCCCTCCCATGTAGGTCCCTAAAATAGGGGCACGGAGCGAACACGCTGCGTGCCACTTTTTTCACTGCCATGCATGTAGTCCTAAGTGTCATGTACCCCTTTGCTTATATTTGTTTGTGGATATTGCCATACTATGTATATCCCCGTGTTGGGCCTTTCGCATATGCATCATGCGTGGGTTTTCGTCTTGATCCCCTCACTTTGGCAAACCAACGGAGAGTCCGTGTCACCTTCTTTAATACATATGTCGGGCGCCGTGCTGCCCCAAACATTGTATCTAAGAAGGGGACAGTTTCCCGGGTTCCAGTATTCATAAGTTGCATCTGTGTCATATCCATTTCTTCATGTATTCATCCATTCCACCCATGATAGATGTCGGAGTTTTGATTCGCACTGGATTTTTGTTTCACTTTAGTAAAACATGGGAACAAATCAAACTGGAAAAAGGTTCTATCAAGTCAAGATTAAGGGCCTAGATGTCACCAGCCTTAAGGAGTTGGGGCGGTTGATGGGACCTCTCCAAATGCAAGCCTTCCGCAAGGCGTACGGAAAGATTTTAGATTTGACCATAGCAGAGATATTCACGGAAGGCGTTGTATCACTCACCCAATACTATGACCAGCCTTTGAGATGCTTCACGTTTGGAGACTTCCAATTAGTACCGACTGTTGAAGAATTTGAGGAGATTCTAGGATGTCCTCTTGGGGGAAGAAAACAATATCTTTTCTCCGGGTTTCTTCCCTCCTTGAGCAAGATTGCAATTGTGGTCAGGGATTCGGCAAGAGAGTTGGATCGTGTAAAGCAAACTCGAAACGACGTAGTGGGCCTACCACGAAAGTACTTAGAAGGCAAGGCAAGGGATATGGTGAATCAAGAGGAGTGGGTCCCGTTTATGGACGTATTAGCATTGCTAATCTTTGGGGTTGTCCTCTTTCCAAACGTGGATGTTTTGGTGGACCTAGCCGCAATTGATGCTTTCCTTGCATATCACCATAGCAAAGAGAGCCCGGTGGTAGCTATCTTGGCGGACTTATTTGATACATTTGAACGAAGGTGCGAGAAGAGTAGTGCACGGATCATCTGCTGCTTGCCCGCTCTTTGTGTATGGTTGGTTTCGCACCTATTCCAACAAGACATAAGGCATCCATGTCTGCTCCGAAGCCATCGCTCGTGTGTCGAAAAGAGAAGAGTAGATTGGGACCAACACTTGGTTGGGATAGGAGGTAGAACAATCAGCTGGTTTCCTCGATGGAAGGAAGGAAAGGAGGGAGTCCTCTTCTCATGTGGGGACTACCCAAATGTCCTATTGATAGGGACGAGGGGTTGTATTAACTACAATCTTGCACTTGCTATAAGACAGTTAGGGTACCCCATGAGGCCGGCGGAAGAGAGCCTCTCTCCTTTCTTTGTGAGAGATTTCAGCGTGCAAAGTTTCAAGATTATACAAAGAGTCCATAAGGCGTGGGAAAGCCCGTTAAGGAAAGATAAAGAACTTAGGGGCATTCGTAATGGCATCATCGGTGGTTATCATGAATGGTTGAAAGTTCGTACACGAGGGTTAGATTGGCTCTCCAAGTTGATAATTATCAACGAGGAGAACTTCGAAGCTCCGGAAGAGGATGAAGAAGTCCGAGCTCTAAAAACAAAACTAGGAAAAACAAGACTTGTCAAAGAAAAATTCAAGTTAGTCACTACAGACATCTGGAAAGAGTGTGCCGAGTTACGAGAAGAAAATGCGGCTACCGCAAGAGCCCTTGAACAAGAAACCAAGAGGGCTCGCAAGGAAGAGCATGGCCGAGACAAATTCCGTGGAGCTTTGTGGGGCAGTAACTGTGAGCTCAAGCTTCGAAAGGAAGAGAGAGACCAATCACGAGCACATAGCATGGTCTTAAAAGAGGAGTTAGCTGCTTGCTCAAGGTACAAGAGAAGCTTGTCTCAGTGTTTATGTGAGACAGAGACCAACATGTTACCCATCGTCAGGAAGTACCAAGAAGAATTAAATCTAGCCACGGCCCACGAGCACAAAGTGGCGGACGAGTATGCCCGAGTGTACGTGGAAAAGGAGGCTAGAGGAAGGGTGATCGACTCGTTACATCGAGAGGCAACAATGTGGATGGACCGATTTGCTCTTACTTTGAATGGGAGTCAAGAACTTGCCCGATTACTAGCCAAGGCCAAAGCAATGGCGGATACCTACTCCGCCCCCGAGGAGATCCATGAACTTCTCAGCTATTGTCAGCATATGATAGATTTAATGGCCCATACAATTAGAAATCGCTAGGAAGTTTGTATTGTCACTCAGATCTTGACTTGTTATAACTTTCTGAATAAAATGAGTTTATCCCGCGTTTTTTTATCCAAAGATCAGTGCGAATCAAATCATTCCCACATTTTATCTCTAGCATGCATTCATTTTTCTTTACCCACTCCTCACTTTTGGTTTTTTAGAAAAAACGCCATAACTAAACGCGCCCTAAGGCATCCCAATCGCACCAGATCCAAATCTAGGACGATGGGTGACCAAGAGAGGAGATACAGGAACAGATGAAAGCCGACATGTCGGCTTTGAAAGAGCAAATGGCTTCCATGATGGATGCCATGTTAGGAATGAGACAACTCATGGAGAATAACGTGGCCACCGCTGTCGCTGTTAGTTCGGCTGCCGAAGCAGACCCAACTCTCCCAGCTACCACGCATCATCCTCTCCCAAACGTGGTAGGACGAGAAAAGAGCACATTGGGGCACATCAGCAACCCCCATTTGGGATACAACCGGGTGGCTTACCCTTATGGATTACCACCTAATTACACGCCACCAGTCATGCATGATGACGCGGGTCATGTCCCTTCCCCCGTCCTTGAAGGGGAGCCTCCTCGACAGTCGGACGAGGTTCACGAAGAGCATAGAGAGTATGCTCATGGAGACATCGATTTCTACCCCCTAATCCCCGTCAAGGGGCCGGCGCCCAACACATTGCCTCAATCCAACCTCCCAGCACAACCAATATTCTTGTCTACAGAAGGACCACCCCCGGAAGTGGAAGAAAGAAGGAAACTCGATCTCATCGAAGAGAGATTGAGAGCTATTGAAGGCTTTGGCGACTATCCGTTCACGGACTTGGCAGATCTTTGCTTGGTACCGGACGTTGTCATCCCCCCAAAATTCAAGGTACCTGATTTCGACAAGTACAAGGGGACGACTTGTCCTAAGAACCATCTCAAGATGTATTGCCGCAAAATGGGGGCGCATTCTAGGGATGAAAAGTTTTTGATGCACTTTTTCCAAGATAGCTTGGCTGGAGTCGTGGTCATTTGGTACACTAATCTGGAAGCTTCCCGCATTCGTACTTGGAAGGATCTGATTACTACCTTCCTTAGGCAATATCAATACAATTCCGATATGGCTCCTGATCGCACTTAGCTACAGAACATGGTTAAAAAGGAAAGTGAGACCTTTAAAGAGTACGCTTAGCGGTGGAGAGACCTGGCAGCACAAGTGGCCCCTCCCATGGTTGAAAGGGAAATGATTACCATGATGGTAGACACCTTGCCAGTGTTTTACTATGAGAAGTTAGTGGGCTACATGCCCTCCAGCTTCGCGGACTTGGTGTTCGCCGGGGAAAGAATCGAAGTAGGTTTGAAGAGAGGGAAGTTCGATTACGTCTCTTCCACAAATACCAATGTTAGGAGGATCGGAGCAACGGGGGCAAAAAGGAAGGAAGGAGATACCCATGCTGTCACTTCAGCGCCCGCATGGATCAAGCCACTACAGACCTCTCACGGTACTCATCAGTACATGCAACATCACCCGAGCTTCTCAGCTCGTGCCGGGGACTCTTCCAATTCATCACCCGTACAACCTAGAGCGCCTGCGCCCATCTAGAGGGAGGCCCCCCAAGCTCCGGCTCCAACCCTGACTCGCCCGGCCGGCAA
Organism: Glycine soja; assembly: GCF_004193775.1. Lineage (NCBI taxonomy): Eukaryota > Viridiplantae > Streptophyta > Magnoliopsida > Fabales > Fabaceae > Glycine > Glycine soja. The sequence goes on along the minus strand of NC_041016.1, from coordinate 39,687,591 downwards.
CGCCCACTTTAGTGCCGGTTCCAACACGATAAGGAACTTTCCCCCGAGGCCAACTCCAGAATTCACCCCGATCCCAATGACGTACGAAGACCTCTTGCCGTCCCTCATCGCCAACCAGATGGCTATGATATCTCCCGGGAAGATCTACCAGCCTCCTTTCCCAAAGTGGTCTAACCCTGACGCGACCTGTACATAGCATGGGAAAACCTCGGGCCACTCCACCGAAAAATGCCTGGCCCTTAAATACAAGGTCCAACATTTGATAGACGCCGGATGGCTGACATTTCAAGAGGATTGGCCCAACATGAAAACAAACCCGCTCGCCAATCATGGAGGGGGAGCAGTTAATGCAGTCGAGTCGGGTAGGCCGCGCAGGTCTAAGCCTTTGAAGGACGTGACGACCCCTAGGAGGTTTATCTATGAGGCCCTACAAAAGGGGGGTGTAATTCCCCAGGGTGGGCACGGAGAGGATTCTTGTTTGATGCATCCCGGCGAGCTACATAACATGGAAACATATTTAGCAGTGGAGGACCTGTTGCAACAGATGATAGATCGAGGCCGGCTGGAAGTCGGCGATTAGGGGAGTGAAGAGCAGCATATATGTATGCAGTCCGCGGATGAGAGAAGTTTTGGAAGGCCTAAGCCTTTGGTGGTATATTTCACCAGAGACATAGCTCCCCAAACGCCCCGATACCCCTCAGAAGTTAAACCTGTTCCGTTTCCACACCGAAACAGCCACGCAGTTCCGTGGAGGTATGCGCCTCCAAGCGAAAGGAAGGAAGAAGCCACCGACATTAGCACGTTGTCGGCCAAGGTAACCAATATCACGGGGCTTAGTGGCGTGACCCGCAGCGGTCGTGTGTTTGCACCCCCTGACCTGTCGACACAACCCGCAAACGTTAAAGGGAAAGCAAAGATAGCGGAAGAACAAAATGACAAAACAATCCCCACTCCGAACGAGGATATTCCAGTGAAAGGTCTTTCGGAGAAAAGGGATGGTTGTGGAAAGAAAGAAGTATCACTAGAGGAGGCAGGCGAGTTCCTCCGCATTATTCAGTAAAGCGAGTTCAAGGTCATTGAGCAGCTCAACAAAACCCCGGCCAGAGTCTCTCTTTTGGAACTGCTCATGAGCTCTGAGCCTCATCGGGCTTTGCTAGTAAAGGTCTTGAACGAACTCATGTAGCCCAAGATATCTCTGTAGAAGGCTTTGGAGGACTCGTCAATAACATCACCGCCAACAATTATCTCGCCTTCGCTGAAGAAGAAATCCCTATCGAGGGGAAAGGGCATAACAGGGCTTTGCATGTGTCAGTTAAATGCATGGACCACGTCGTGGCCAAGGTACTCATCGACAACGGTTCCAGTTTAAACGTAATGCCCAAAAACACGTTGGAGAAATTTCCGTTTAACGCTTCCCATCTAAGGCCAAGTTCCATGGTGGTCCGTGCCTTCGACGGCAGCCGCCGAGAGGTGAGGGTAGAGATCGACCTCCCTGTATAGATAGGCCCCCATACCTGTCAGGTTACCTTCCAAGTAATCGATATTAACTCGGCTTACAGCTGTCTTTTGGGACGCCCGTGGATCCACTCGGTGGGAGTCGTTCCTTCTACACTCCACCAAAAACTGAAGTTCGTAGTAGAGGGGCATTTGGTCATTGTGTCGGGGGAGGAAGACATCTTGGTAAGTTGCCCGTCCTCTATGCCTTATATGGAAGCCGCGGAGGAGTCATTAGAAACAACATTCCAATCTTTTGAGGTAGTAAGCATTGCCTCCGTAGATTCCTTCTCTGGGCAACCTTGCCTGTCCGATACGGCAGTGATGGTGGCCCGGGTGATGTTGGGGAATGGTTACGAGCCCGGAATGGGTTTAGGCAAGAACAACGGCGGTTTATGTCTTTTGTTCCTGAATTTATAATATAAAGATCTTTCTTCATCTGTTCCTGCGTCTCTACCCATTCTCATTCATTTGCATGTTTATTTCTTTACTCTTAAAATGCCAGATCCGACGACGAGTCCCTCGAAGGTACTAATACCTGGGACCCGACCATCGATTTCAAGCAAGAAACAGATCAGACGGAAAGTAAAGAGGATGAGGATGTGGGACTTCCCCCAGAGTTGGAGAATATAGTTGCCCATGAGGACCAAGAGATGGGGCCTCATCAAGAAGAGACGGAACTAGTGGACTTAGGAACCAATAGTGGGAAAAAGGAAGTAAAGATAGGCACGGGTATGATCGCACCCATCCATGAAGAAATGATGGCCCTGCTAAAAAACTATCAAGACATCTTTGCCTGGTCATACCAAGATATGCCCGGTTTGAGTTCGGACATCGTACAACACAGATTACCTCTAAATCCTAAGTGTTCCCCGGTTAAACAAAAGCTGAGGAGGATGAAGCTTGAGACATCCTTGAAAATAAATGAAGAGGTAAAGAAACAATTTTGACGCTAGTTTTTTGGCTGTCGCTCGGTACCCAGAATGGGTTGCAAACATTGTACCAGTTCCTAAGAAGGATGGGAAGGTGCAAATGTGTGTAGATTATCGGGACTTGAATCGAGCCAGTCCCAAGGACAATTTTCCTCTGCCGCACATCGATGTCCTTGTGGATAATACGACCAATTTCACTTTGTTTTCCTTCATGGATGGGTTCTCCGGTTACAATCAAATAAAAATGGCGCCAGAGGATATGGAAAAGACTACCTTCGTTACCCTGTGGGGGACGTTCTGTTATAAGGTGATGTCCTTTGGACTCAAGAATGTCGGGGCAACTTATCAACGGGCTATGGTGGCTTTGTTCCACGATATGATGCACCGAGAAATCAAGGTCTATGTGGACGACATAATTACCAAGTCCAAAACCGAGGAGGAACACCTTGTCAACTTGCGGAAGTTGTTCGAAAGGCTTAGGAAATATCAATTGAGGTTAAACCCCGCTAAGTGCACCTTTGGGGTCAAGTCAGGGAAATTGCTAGGTTTCATCGTAAGCCAGAAAGGGATAGAGGTGGACCCCGAAAAGGTGAAAGCCATCCTTGAGATGCCGGAAACCCGTACCGAGAGGCAGGTCCGAGGTTTCCTGGGACGTTTGAATTACATTGCCAGATTCATATCACAGCTCACCGGTATTTGTGAGCCGTTGTTCAAACTCTTACGCAAAAACCAATTCGTCCGCTGGAACGAGGATTGTCAAGAGGCGTTTGGAAGGATAAAAAAGTGTCTCATGAACCCTCCCATGCTTATGCCGCCGGTACCCGGAAGGCCTCTCATCTTGTATATGACGATTTTGGACGAGTCGATGGGATGTATGCTGGGGCAACATGACGAGTTTGGGAAGAGAGAGTGCGTTGTCTACTACTTGAGTAAGAAGTTCACGGCCTATGGAATGAACTACTCCCTGCTTGAAAGAACGTGTTGTGCTTTAGTCTGGGCGTCCCACCGTCTAAGACAATACATGCTGAGCCATACCACCTGGTTGATATCCAAGATGGACCCGGTTAAGTACATCTTTGAGAAGCTTGCTCTCACAGGGCGGATTGCCCGGTGGCAGGTTTTGCTATCCGAGTTCGATATAGTCTACGTCACCCAAAAGGCGATAAAAGGAAGCGCCTTGGCAGATTATTTGGCTCAGCAGCCTCTCAACGACTATCAGCCCATGCATCCCGAATTCCCGGATGAGGACATCATGGCCTTGTTTGAGGAAAAGCTAGACGAGGACCGGGACAAGTGGATCGTGTGGTTTGATGGAGCGTCAAACGTTCTAGGCCATGGCGTTGGAGCAGTATTGGTCTCTCCGAACAATCAATGTATACCTTTCACAGCCAGGCTGGGGTTCGACTGCACCAACAATATGGCTGAGTATGAAGTGTGTGCCTTGGCCGTCCAGGCAGCGATTGACTCCAATGTCAAGCTACTCAAGGTGTACGAGGACTCAGCACTGGTGATCCACCAACTGAGAGGAGAATGGGAAACTAGAGACCCTAAGCTGATACCCTACCAAGCCTATATCAAGGAATTGGCTGGTTTCTTTGATGAGATCTCCTTCCATCACGTTCCCCGAGTGGAAAATCAAATGGCAGATGCGCTTGCCACTTTGGCGTCCATGTTCCAGCTAACACCGCACGGGGACCTACCGTACATTGAGTTCTGGTGTCGTGGCAGACCTGCACATTGTTGTCGGGTGGAAGAGGAACGAGACGGTAAGCCTTGGTATTTCGATATCAAGCGATACGTTGAAAGCAAAGAGTACCCACTAAAGGCTTCTGACAACGACAAAAGGACATTGAGGAGATTGGCGGCCGGCTTCTTCATGAGCGAAAGCATACTATACAAGAGGAACCATGACATGGTTCTGCTATGTTGCATGAACACTAAGAAAGCAGAAAACATGCTGGGGGAGGTCCATGAGAGCTCTTTTGGTACACACGCTAATGGGCACGCCATGGCTAGAAAGATCTTAAGGGTAGGTTACTATTGGCTCACCATGGAGAGCGATTACTGTCTCCATGTGAGGAAGTGTCACAAATGCCAGACATTCGCAGACAATGTCAATGCTCCGCCCCTGCCTCTGAATGTCTTGGCAGCGCCGTGGCCGTTTTCCATGTGGGGAATAGATGTGATTGGGGCCATAGAGCCCAAAGCTGCAAATGGACATCGTTTCATCCTATTGGCGATTGATTACTTCACTAAGTGGGTCGAAGCTGCGTCATACGCTAGCGTCACCAAGAGTGTGATGGTTAGGTTCATTAAGAGGGAAATCATCTGCCGATACAGTTTGCCGAGGAAGATTATCACGGACAACGACACCAACTTGAATAACAAGATGATGGGGGAAATGTGCGAGGAGTTTAAAATCCAGCATCACAATTCCACGCCCTACCGACCAAAGATGAACAGAGCCGTGGAAGCAGCCAATAAGAATATCAAGAAGATTATCCAGAAGATGACCATGTCATACAAGGATTGGCACAAGATGCTCTCATTTGCGTTACATTGTTACCGAACCTCAATGTGCACGTCAACCGGGGCAACACCGTTCTCATTGGTATATGGAATGGAGGCTGTGCAACCATTTGAGGTGGAAGTCTCGTCATTAAGAATCTTGGCGGAATCCGGATTAAAGGAATCAGAATGGGCCCAAGCACGTTTCGATCAGCTTAATCTCATAGAAGGCAAGCGTTTGGCCGCCATGAGTCATGGACGTTTATATCAGAAATGAGTGAAGAACGCTTTTGACAAGAAGATACGTACGCGCCGGTTCAGCGAAGGGGTCTTGGTATTGAAGAAAGTCTCCCAAGCTCTAAAAGACAACAGAGGGAAGTGGGCCCCGAACTACGAAGGGTCTTTCGTTGTAAAGAGGGCTTTTTCCGGAGGGGCCCTGGTGCTCACCAACATGGATGTCGAGGAGCTACCTTCACCCGTGAACTCCGATGTTGTCAAGCGGTACTACGCTTAGGATCTGGGGCAATTGAGGAAGTCGCTGCATGTTCTTTTATTTTTTGTGTGTGTCTTTCTTGGTTTCCCCCAGGGATTCCTGTCCTCTGTAATTTCTCATCGCAGTCTTTTAAAAGAAAATGGGATTGAGGTTCCGGTCCTCACTTTGTGTCTCAAACTATGTTCAGAATTTGATAACCTGAGCCTTTTTGCTCAGTCCATGGGATGCCCCAAGCGCTTAATTAAAACTGTACCTGACCAGCTTTCACTAAAAAGATTATCGCATTTGAAAACGCTCATGCATATTTTGATAGGAGCAGAATCGTCTTAGGCAATGGTCAAATGTCAGGCCAGATCCAAAGGCAGAGACCAATCAAGGTAAACAGTAACGTGGCCACAGTTTGCCGCGCAATGTCATTTCCTGCTTTGAGGTACTTAGGGATGGACGCAAGTAGAGGCTAGGATCACGATCGATGGATCGTCGTCCCATGCCCAACTCTGGACAAGCGGAAAGCGCAGCTGGGAGGCAGCCTAGTATCCTTTAAATTCCCAGTTATTATTATTGTTGTGTCTTTAAAGTCAATGTCGGATGCCTAATCTACCCTAAGGGGGTTTGAGTAAGCGAACGTCGACCCATAGAGAGCGCATACCTGTGTCTTCCCCAAAAAAAAACACACACAGGGTTAGGTCGCCTGGGCGAGCACCCCTGCACCTGGGAACATAAAAATGAGGGAGGGGGAGTTTCTCTCCACCCAAAACTCCCCTCCCTCATTCAAAAAACGCAAAACCCCACGGGATTTGCAGGTTTTCGCCCCTAGGCCACCATTTTTGCGCTTTTGCTTCCATTCTTAGTGTTTTTGGTCACTCCATACAAGTAAGTGCACTACCCTTTGGTTTCTAGCTTTCCATTGATGCCTTTTATGCTTTGAATGATACATAATTTGACCAATTCTGTGAGACAATTTGAGGAAAATTTATGCTTTGTTTCTTTGAATTGAGGGGTTGTAGGGGATGGCCTTAGGCCTAGGTTGTGCTCTGAAATAATGGGGCAAGCCACATTGCCCCTATTCCCTTGTTATTGGCACCCAAAAGTGTGCCCACCAAGTGCTCGGTGAAATGCCTCAACGGAATTTGGGCATGGTTTTGTGAACTTTGGATTGTGGGGCTGACTTGTGTGTATATGGACAGCATGTAGAGGTTAGAATAAGTGCCCAAATTAAGAACTTAGACCTAGGAATCCAAGCCTTTGGTTTTGAGTGCAAGAAAGCATGAAAATGAAAGCATTGTGATAGGGATTTCCCTTTAGGCCAGCAGCTGATTTTTGGGGCTGCACCATGATGTTTGTCTTACACCTATATGTTTGAGAATGTTGTTCATCATGTACATATAGATGTAGAGTAGGTGGCAAAATACCTCACAAGATATATGTATGTTGCATATAGATAGCAAAAAGATGCCTCACCAACAACCTTGTTGAATTGAAATGTAATTTGAATAGCAAAGATACTTGAATACGCATGAAATGTAATTTTTTTTGGTAGCAAAGATTCTTTGAATATGCATGTGTACAAGTTTAGCAAAGACGTGCGTCTATATGATCTTTGGGTAGCAAAAATACTTCAAGTATGCATGTGTATAGGTTTAACAAAGAAATGCATGTGTGTAGTTTGAGTAGCAAAATGCTTTGAATATGCATGAGTATGGTTTTTAGGTAATGGAGCATCTTGCGTGCATGTATGATCATAAAAGTATGTATGTGAGCTTGCCCTAAATTTAAATTGATGTTTGTGTTGGAAGCGATTGTATGCCATTTTTACTTGGTCAGCCTTTAAAATGATACTTCCTTGTAAATTGACTTTCCAAATGTTTGTCTTCGCAGGAAATGGCCCCGAAAAAGCTTTCCATGAAGAGGTCTAGAAAAGACGCCGCAGCGGAAGGGTACAGTGCCACCCCCGAGATTGATAATCACCGTTTCCAAAGCGCCGAGCACCAGCAGCGCTTCGAGGCCATCAAAGGATAGTCGTTCCACAGAGAGAGGCACGTCCAGCTCAGAGAGGATGAGTATACAGAATTTCAGGAGGAGATAGCTCGCATACATTGGATGTCGCTGGTGACTCCCATGGCTAAGTTTGACCCAGAGATAGTCCTGGAGTTCTATGCTAATGCTTGGCTCATAGAGGAGGGAGTGCGAGACATGCGTTCATGGGTGAGGGGTCAGTGGATTCCCTTTGACGCAGATGCCCTCAGCCAGTTCCTTGGTGACCCACTAGTTTTGGAGGAAGGCCAGCAGTGTGAGTTTGACCAGAGGAGGAACAGGGCCGACGGGTTCGACAAGGAGGCCATTACCCAACTGTTATGCATACCGGGGCAAGATTTCGCCCGGACCGATGCAAGGAGGCTGTGACATCCTGAAAATTTCTACCTGGAATTTTGTAAACGATACATTTTGAATAATTATATATAAGTATTATTCAGTGTATATATATATATATATATATATATATATATATATATATATATATATATATACTCCTGGTAGAAGTATGTACATCGGGGGAAAGATACGCGGGTTAGGCTAATTAAAGAAGAGAAATCCATAACTGGACAGTTATAGAATAATTCTCAATTAACTACTCTAAAAATTATCATTTTGCGTGCAACTTAAAAATTTAACAAAACCAACCTCTGAACCACGCTCGGGGTTTCATTCTGAGCGTTTTGATATATATATTGCTTACTTTTGAAAACGGGCCCCGACGGGTGCAGAGAAACGCGAGGGACTAGAACCAGAGAAACGGAATGCAAACCGAGGCAGGATTTTAGCATTTCAAAAGGTCAAATTTTTTTCTCTTCTTGTGGCTGAGTATGAGTCACATCAAGAGAAAAAGTGGGCCCTTTTTGTTCCACTCAAAATGGGACAAGTGGCAAGTGCTTTAAAAAAAATAAAATAATAGGAAAAGGAAATCATTTTTTTTCCTCATAAAAGCCACGTTCTCTCTCCTCACTCAGAAAAATTCATAAGCTTTTCTCATCTCCCACGTTGCTTTTCTTCTCCCTTCCTCATCCACCATTGTTGCCCATCAAAGCTCCAAACTTTACTCACCAGTTCTACTCCAAATTGCGAAAGGAAGCCATTTTCGGAGTCGTGAAGCGCACCTCTACGTTGTGAGACTTCAAATTTCAGGTATGGGTAGACTTCTTCTCACATGAATTTCGTGGGTATTGGGTTTTTGGGAGATATGATGGGTAGTTCTACTAAGTTTATGCCTTATGGTAGTTATTTGTGAAAGAATTTGTTGAAAGCATGCTAAACTTGACATATTTGTTGTGAGCCAAATTTACCCATTCTGTTTTAGGGTTTTATAGTGATGTTTTGTGATGCTTGTGGGCTGAAATTGTTGGTAGAAAACTGGTAGAGATGATGGGGAGAGTTAACCTAGGGTTAAATGTGAGAATGGTAGTGATGTGAGTGGAAAAGTGTGAGGATTTGAGGGTTTGAAAAGCTAAACTTGGGGTTAGTGGTAATTGGGGGCTAAAGTGAGTTAATCCTAGCTTAAAATGTCGTTTAGGACTTGTGGGAAGGCTTGGGCTGAGCAAATGAGAAAAATGAGTGACAAAGGTGAAAGCATGAGCCATTTCTAGGGTAAATTGGGTGTTGAGGGGTCAAATTTTGAATCGGTGGAGTTTTCACCGTAAAACCAGTTTGAGCGAGTTTAAATTAATGTTATAGACTTGTTTGAGATGAGAGTTTGCTCCAAAATTACCCCATTCTCATTTTCACTTCTCAAACCTTGAAAATCCACTAAATTGAGGGGTTTTAGATACCTAGATTTTGAACTGCTTTGGTCTGAAGCTTGTCTTTGGTTTAGATATGATTTATACATGATTTAGGACTTGTAGGATCCAATTTGAGCAAAATTGGATGAGGGCAAGAGGGATTTCGAAAATCTGCTCTATTATGCAGAAAAATGTTGTTGAATTGTGCAGCAGAAATTTTGTCCTTGTGCAGAAAATGCTTGTGCATTGCTAGTTATGGGAAAAGTAGTACATATTGGGTTCTGGACATTTTCTAGCAGATCCCAACGGTCAAAATGTAGACTTATGTACTAGGAACCTCCAGTAAAGTTGTCGAGTCGATCCAACGATTAACGAATCGGAACAAAGAGAATGTTACTGGGGTATTTGAGTAGGGAAAGCTGTGGTATTAGAATGTGTTTTGGGCAGAGTTTTCTACCTCTGCCCTGTTTTCTTGGTTTAGGGTAGTTCATGATGTTTGGATATTGTGGAAGCTTGGAGGGGTTGATCACCCGGTGATGAGAGGAACGAGGATAAGGGCTACATGGGGGTACGTGAGCTTAGTAGAAAGTGGGCAACTGGTGATGGTGGGTTCATGTTTGATTTGTGGATGTGGGAGAGTTGATTTGCACCATCGCCCGATCGCCACCTAGTACCACATATGACGGGTACCCCATAATCCTACTAGCTTGAAGTGAGAAAGCGTGGAAGAGTCAGTCTTCCTACTTTTATTTGTTGACCACAGAGTGGTACTTGGAGATATGTCGCGGGGCTCATGAGACCTTGGGGACGCCAGGTGGGGTGCTATTGCCCAAAACCAAGCTTGATCAATCCCGACCCAACCCGGGCATAGTCAGTCAGTGAGAACCTGTGATGTACCTAAATAGGCGAGCTCCTGGCAGTCAACCAATAAAAGAACAAAGACCACAAAGCAAGGAGGCTTGTGTGGTGGCTGGCCAGCTATGGATCTTGAGTGATATTTGGGATATGGCCTCTGGTAATCGATTACCAAGGGTGTGTAATCGATTACAAGGCTTAAAAATGGAGACAGGAAGTTAAGATGGCCTCTGGTAATTGATTACCAAGGGTGTGTAATCGATTACAAGGCTTAAAAATGGAGACAAAAAGTTAAGATGGCCTCTGGTAATCGATTACCAAGAGTGTGTAATCGATTACAAGGCTTAGAAATGGAAACAGGAAGTTGAGATGGCCTCTGGTAATCGATTACCAAGGGGTGTAATCGATTACAAGGCTTAGAAGTGGAGACAGTATGTTGAGGTGGCCTCTGGTAATCGATTACCAATGCTGTGTAATCGATTACACAGAGTAACAGGGCACTGGTAATCGATTACCAGATATGTGTAATCGATTACACAGTGTAAATTACAGGTTTCCATGTTCTGAAGCTGTGTAACTCAAGTTTGGGCACTGGTAATCGATTACATACTTTGGTAATCGATTACCAGAAAAGAAAACCCTTGAGACATACCTTTTTACTACATGTAGCGGTTAGGGAACGCATTGTATTGCTACCTGTAGTTAGATTTCTCGTGAAAAAGTCTACCCCCTTTCTTTTATTTCTTGTAGATCGTGATGGCAGCGCAATTAATCCATGATCGCGTGGAGATGGAGTGCCTAGAGGGAGTTTGGGAGACCCTCGAAGGCAATGTGAGGTGCCGATTCCGTGGCACGATCCGACTCACTGCTACTTCATTGGTACATCCAGAGGAACCCGCATGCACGCTTCAGCGAACTGTGGAGTGGATACTACCTACACCTACTCCATATCGACTAGTGGAGCCTATCCAAGTGATAGAGGTGTCGTCCTCTGAAGAAGACCCTGAGGAGGTCCCAGAGGAGTTACCTCCTGAGCCTGCTGTGGATGCTCTTGACTTTCCAGAGGGTGATGAGGACCCACTCCCTGATGTGGATTCTCTAGAGGACGTCATGTCAGCATCTGAGGCAGACTCTACGGAGGAGAGCGGCCCTGGAGGGACAACGACTAGTGGAGACTTTTCATCATAGCAGACGGCTCCTTAGACTAGGTTTACATACTTTTTGTGGGTGGGTGTAACAGTTTGGACTACTAGGTTTACTCTTTTGATTTTTGGGGTGGGTAGACCTATTGTATAGAAATTTTGATGATTGTATATATGTGGTTGAAGCCACCACAGTTGATACCTTTGCTTTGGATGTCACTATGTATTTTGCAAACTCCCATATTTTGGATAGTTTTAGATGATGAATGTAATTATGTTTAATCTTCTTATTTGAAAAGAAAGTGTTAACAAACTTTATTTGAAAGAGAGTTCACCGACCGCATTTGATTTTATTATTTTTCACGTGACGACCTAAAATAATTGCTGGTATACTTTTCTTTTTGAAAGAGCAAAATAGTTTAGAGGTTATGAGTGATCAGAAAGAAATGACCCCAAATAGAGTTGTGAACTGGCCATTCAGGACTCTATAGTGATAATTTTCCTTCTGAACTTAATCACTGTGAAAAAGAGAAAGAAACGAAAAGGAAAAAGAAAAAAATTCCCATGGTTTTTGCTATTTAAATTATTACTATTAAACCAGTCATTATTTAGGGACGCCACAGAGGCGGGTGCGAATCATGCGCACCAACATGGCCCACTTTGACCCAAACGTGGATGACACTGCTGCTCAGCAATGTCTTTCCTAGCGATCATAACTCTGATCTCCCTCTGCCTAAGTGCCAGTTGGTGTATGCCATCCTGACACGGACGAGCGTCCACCTGGCCTAGGTGATTGCTGACGCCATCTATTTGTTTGCAGGTATGCCACCCACCAGGCACCCTCTGGACCCGAATAAGTCTAACAGGGCCCTAGGGTTTCCGACATTGATTACGGGATTCTCGTCACCCCCAGTAAGGGGATCTGACCGCCGATCACCTGGGCCTTCATCGAGAAGTACTGCACGCCTAGGCAGGCGCAGGGTGATGCACATCAGGCCGCAGACGCTCTGCCACCACCTCATCAGGCCGATCCCGCTGGATCACTAGGCATGGAGTGTTATCTACAACACTTGGTTCGCCAGCAGGCGGCCAACCATCGGGGGCGGGTGCAGATACATGAGTGTCTCTACCGGTTCAGCCTCAGTTAGCAGGGGCAGGGTTTCGCTCCTTTTGCATGCCCTACTCTAGAGCAATTTGGGGCTGAGGTCGCATGGCCCAGAGACTGGCCTGAGGCCCAGGGGGAGGAGCCCGCAGGATCCCCCGATGAGGCAAAGGAAGCCCGTATGGATGAAGAAATGACTGACTTGCTCGGTTTCTTGGGAGGAAGCGGAGCCACGTGACCGAGGTCACCGCACTTTTATTATTGACATTACTGCTTTCTGCTATTGTCTATATTGCTATTGACAATACTCTTTTCGGTTATTGTCTATATGGTTACTAACGTTGTTGTTATTATTTTATGTTGTTTCTATTTGGCGTTATGGCTCTCAGTTATTTCTTCACCGTTTTTTTTGCGACTTACCATTTCGTGCATTTTTTCGTTTACCTTGTGGTTAGACGTAAGTAGGTAGTGTGCGCCCTCGTGCGCACAACCCTTTCAGAGAGAAAAAGAAAAAAAAGGGAGAGAGAGGAAATGAACAAATGATAATAACTTAAAAAGGGAAAAATAGAGAAAAAAAATAATAATAAGTTGTTTAGCTAAAAAACCAACATGCTTTTAAAAAAAAGATAACTTCCAGCTTTTCTTTGAAAAAAAAATTCACTGATCATAACCAGTTTTTGAAAAATAATGTGTATACACCTGAAGGGTGAATGCTGTGAAAATTTTCCCGAACACCCAAAATGGACTCAGATGAATGCATGAATTGATAAAAGAACATATTTTGGAAACACTGGGTTGACTTAAATAGGGAAAAAGAATCATGAGCCCTAGCATCACTTGACCATAAAAACTTGACACTTGAGTGTCCACATAGGTGCATGCATGACTAGTTTTGCATAAAATCTCCAAATCATCATTGTTGCATGTGTGTCATACCCTAATTCCATCCGGGGATCATCTGTTTGTTGGGATGCGACCCTCGCTTGACCACTTCGAGGTACTTGACACCCATCGTTAGGCAATCCGTGAAGTTCCGCGACATGTTGGGTGTTGAAAGGAAGTGTTAATGTGCTATCTGTAAAGTTCCGTAACATTCCGGAAGCCAAAGAAGGGATAATTGCATAATTCATAAGGTTTCGTGACATTAAGGAAAGAAAACAAGTATCTTTACGTAATTCATAAAGTTCCGTGAAAAAGAATCAGCAAAAAAAGATAGAGGGGGTGTATTTAGTAAACAGGGTGTGCAAATAGCAATCAGGCCCACTTGGGCCTTCCAAGATCTTCCACTAGAAGGCAAGCTGGGTGGCAACCACCTGCCTCTTTTCCCCTATAAATAGGGGAAGGAGGGCAGAACAAAAATGTTCAACCCTCCTGGTATTTGAGAATCACTTCAAATTAGTGAGAAAAATTGTTTCCATGAAGAAAATCCAAGCCGAGACGCTTTCCGGTAAGTTCCCGAAATTGAACTTTTCAATTCATTCTATGTACCCTTAGTGGTCCCCACTTGTTTCGCATGCTTTTACTTTTATTTCATTTACTTTCCATACCCCCTTTTGACGTGCTTTAGTCATTTATTTAAGTCATTTTCTCGCCTATTCAAAAATAAAATAAATTTCCACCAATCATTTGAATTATAACATCTTTTAATTTCTGTTATAATGAAATCTGACCGTTCTGTCATGCCTAACCACGTTTAAAACCAAAAAAGAGGCAAAATAATAATATAATAAGCAAAAAATATCTTTTAACAAAATAAAAAAAAATCAATTGGACGTTTTTTTTCTTTGGGATTTTTATTTCTTAACTGAATTGACTAAATAACCAAAGTGAAACTAAGGCTAAAATCAATTCATAAACCAAGCTTTTGTCATCACCTAAAAAACCATTTTTAAGGTCCAACGCCTTGAAATGGTCCTTTTCGCTTTTATTGGTTAAAACGTGGATTTTAAAGACCTATAAAACCAACGCATAAGCTTTGTCACTTCTTTCAAAAAAAAAACCAAGACATCATTAATGGTCCAATGCCTTAATGTTGTCTCTCCTTTCAAAAAATCGAAAGATCGTTTAATTGTTCAACGCCTTAAATGACCCATCCGTTCAATAAAAATATATCTTGCAAAAAAAGGATAAAAACAATTTAACCAACGTTTAGTTCTCGAAGAACTACGTAGGTCTGATTTTCTTACCACAATTGAGGAATACGTAGGAGCAAGGGAAACACCCTTGTCGACCACAAAAAGATAAAAAATATAAAAGGCACAAAAAGACATAAAGACGTAAAAGTGAACATAACAAAAATTGAAGTCATGTTTGCACACTGGATTAAAGGCTGCCGTCCCTTGTGACGGACGCGTGGGGTGCTAATACCTTCCCCGTGCGTAAATACAACTCCCGAACCTTTCACTTAAAGTTCGTAGACCACGTCTTTTTTTGGTTTTTCCGATGTTTCCCTCGAATAAACGTTGGTGGCAACTCCGCGCATTTTCCTTTCTTGGAAGATGCTCCCGCGAGTCATGCGTTGCACTCCCGCCGAAGGGTAGGTTGCGACAGTTGGCGACTCCACTGGGGACGATTGTTATAGAGTTAGGCCAATCAATCAGTGTGTTTTCCTTACTATGACTTCCCTTTTGTTCTTTTTCTTTGTCTTTTTTTTCTTATGTTCTTGTATATATAAACTCTTTTGATGCTTTTTAGTGTGTTTTAAAATGTATGCATGGGGTAAATATTTATTCATTTGATACACACAAACACCACCATTATTTACACACACAATGAGTTGAAAAGGGGCCTTATACCCAGGTCTGTGGGAACATAAGGAGTGGGGGTGAATCTGTGGTCATTCTAGGTCTCCGACTTGCTTGACTATGAAATTCTGATACTGGGGACAGATGTCGTACAGGATGTCACGACATCACGCTTCAGAACATGCAGATTGTGTTTGACTGTATGAACAGATTAAACAAGTAAATAACACAAGAGAATTGTTAACCCAGTTCGGTGCAACCTCACCTACATCTGGGGGCTACCAAGCCAGGGAGGAAATCCACTAAAATAGTGTTAGTTCAAGGTCTAACAGCCACTGTTTACAACCTTCTCACCTAACCACTACCCGTGCGATCTCTACCTAAGAGCCACTCTTAGATATGAGAAACCCTGCTCACTCCCTCTCACTCACTCTCCCGAGTTTACAATTAAATCAAAGACACACCAGAGATCAACTCTGAACAAAAGGGATCAACCCTACACACTAGAGATCAACTCTACACACAAGAGATCAACTCTACACACTCAGGTCCAACACTTGATGTTAGGGTACCATCAAGGTGGCTCACAAAACACTCAAGTCCCAAAACTCACAAAATAACTCTTCAATCCCGGACTTGGTACTCAAACCCGTGCAGCCTTCATGTTTAAATAGCAGTGTGCGATTCCGGGCTGCAACTTCTTGATGCTGGATGAGATCTATCTTCTTCCTGAAAATCTGCACTTAAAGATCTAAAAGATAACGTTTGATCTTTTAGTTTGAATCTTTAATCTTTAATCTTTAATCCCTGAACGAACTCTTCTAGTTTGTAATTCGAACTTTAATGATCTTTTAATTCGTTCCTAAAGATAGATCATCTAATCTTTTACTAACTGCACAATAATCTGTTAAAGATATAACAGATTTATGTGTCCAGTATTTTCGGGCAAGATGTCAGGACATCGTATCCGACATCGTGGATCCTGCAGCTTCAATGCTTCATTTGACATTTTATCTTGACTTATGCATTGTGCAGCAACTCCAGTATTTTCGGGCAGGATGTCAGGACATTGTATCCGACATCGTGGATCCTGCAACTTCAATTCTTCATTTGACATTTTATCTTGCCTTGTGCATTGTGCAGCCCGATCTTATTCCTTGACATAACGTTGGACATCATGTGCAGCAACTCCAGCTTTCCTTCATTGTCTAAGTGCTTATGTTTTAACAAAATCTTAGCCAATCTTTTAAAACTCCGTAGAGCTAAGCACTAACAGACTACAGTGAACCCCCATCTAGAGTTTTTCTCTTTGATAACATATTGTTGCTAGTAGTCCGTCGCAATATGTTCTTCGAAGGGGATGATACCTCTAGAGACCATCAAGAGAGATATGACCACCTTGGGAATTATCACTAAAAGCCCTTTTAGCTCCCTCCCATGGAGGTCCCTAAAATAGGGGCACGGAGCAAACACGCTGCGTGCCACTTTTCACATTGCCAGGCATGTAGTCCTAAGTGTCATGTACCCCTCTGCTTATATTTGTTTGTGGATATTGTCGTACTATGTACATCCCCGTGTTGTGCCTTTCGCATATGCATCATGCATGGGTTTCGTCTTGATCCCCTCTCTTTGGCAAACCAACGGAGGGTCCGTGTCACCTTCTTAAATACATACGTCGGGTGTCGTGCCGCCCCAAACGTTGTATCTAAGAAGGGGACAATTTCCCGGGCTCCCGTATTCATAAATTGCATCTGTGTCATATGCATTTCTTCATGCATTCATCCAATCCACCCATGATAGATGTCAGAGTTTTGATTTGCACTGGGTTTTTGTTTTAGTAAAACATGGGAACAAATCAAACTGGAAAAAGGTTCTATCAAGTCAAGATTAAGGGCCTAGATGTCACCAGCCTTAAGGAGTTGGGGTGGTTGATGGGACCTCTCCAAATGCAAGCCTTCCACAAGGCGTACGGAAAGATTTTAGATTTGACCATAGCAGAGATATTCATGGAAGTTGTTGTATCACTCACCCAATACTATGACCAGCCTTTGAGATGCTTCACGTTTGGAGACTTCCAATTAGTACCGACTGTTGAAGAATTTGAGGAAATACTAGGATGTCCTCTTGGGGGAAGAAAACTGTATCTTTTCTCCGGGTTTCTTCCCTCCTTGAGCAAGATTGCAGTTGAGGTCAGGAATTCGGCAAGAGAGTTGGATCGTGTAAAGCAAACTCGAAACGGCGTAGTGGGCATACCATGAAAGTACTTAGAAGGCAAGGCAAGGGATATGGCGAATCAAGAGGAGTGGGTCCCTTTTATGGACGTATCAGCATTGTTAATCTTTGGGGTTGTCCTCTTTCCAAACGTGGATGGTTTGGTGGACCTAGCCGCAATCGACGTTTTCCTTACATATCACCATAGCAAAGAAAGCCCGGTGGTAGCTGTCTTGGCGAACTTATTTGATACATTTGACCGAAGGTGCGAGAAGAGTAGTGCACGGAAAACAAGTGCCAAAACTAGAGGTTTCTTGAGTCTTTTTTTTTTTAGTTTTTCTACTCTACTCTAGAGCCATTATAGGTTTCTCTTTGAGTCCTAGCTTGCTTTTTTATGCTTTTCATTACTTTAATTGTTGAATAATCCTTGAAAATTTGTCTTGTTAAAACTCTATTGGTTTAGCTTTCATTTCATTTTTTTTGTCTTTGGTTATTGCTTGTCTCTTTGTTTCCTTGTTTGTGAGTTGCCATATAGGGAATTGGAAAGGAGGATTGGTGCCATATCTTGAAGAATTTGAGTCAAGAAGAAAGGGGCCAACCACCTTAAGAGCTATTAGACTAAGAAGCACTCCAAATTGAGTGAAACACTAAAGAGAGAATAGCCACCACAATTGAGGACCTTTTTTTTCTCTTTGTAATTTTGTAATTGGCAATTTGCTTTGCTTTCAAATTTTGTAACAAAAAGGCCTTTCATTGGAAGTAAGTTGGGAGCCTCCTCTAGGTGTCGGCTTTGAAAAAGCAAATGGCTTCCATGATGGAGGCCATGTTAGGAATGAGACAACTTATGGAGAATAACGTGGCGACTGCTGCCGCTGTTAGTTCGGCTGCCGAAGCAGACCCAACTCTCCCAGCCACCACGCACCATCCTCTCCCGAACGCGGTAGGACGAGAAAGGAGCACACTGGGGCACATCAGCAACCCCCATTTGGGATACAACCGAGTGGCTTACCCATATGGGTTACCACCTAAATACATGCCGCCGGTCATGCGTGATGACGCGGGTCATGTCCCTTCCCCCACCCTTGAAGGGGAGCCTCCTCGACAGTCGGACGAGGTTCACGAGGATCATGCCCAAATAGACGTCGATTTCTACCCCCCGGTCCCCGTCGAGGGGCCGGCACCCATCATACTGCCTCAGCCCAATCTCCCAGCACAACCAATATTCTTGTCCACAGAAGGACCACCTCCGGCAGTGGAAGAAAGAAGAAAACTCAATCTCATTGAAGAGAGATTGAGAGTTGTTGAAGGCTTTGGCAACTATCCGTTCGTGGACATGGCAGACCTTTGCTTGGTACCAGACGTCGTCATCCCCCCAAAATTCAAGGTACCTAATTTTGACAAGTACAAAGGGACGACTTATCCTAAGAACCATCTCAAGATGTATTGTCGCAAGATGGGGGCGCATTCTAGGGATGAAAAGTTGTTAATGCACTTTTTCCAAGATAGCTTGGCTGGAGCCACGGTCATTTGGTACACTAATCTGGAAGCTTCTCGCATCCGTACTTGGAAATATCTGATTACTGCCTTCCTTAGGCAATATCAGTACAATTCCGATATGGCTCCCGATCGCACTCAGCTGCAGAACATGGTTAAAAAGGAAAGCGAGACCTTTAAAGAGTATGCTCAGCGGTGGAGGGACCTGGCAGCACAAGTGGCCCCTCCCATGGTCGAAAGGGAGATGATTACCATGATGGTAGACACCTTACCGGTGTTTCACTATGAGAAGTTGGTAGGCTATATGCCCTCTAGCTTCGCGGACTTGGTATTCGCCGGGGAGAGAATCGAAGTAGGTTTGAAGAGAGGGAAGTTCGACTACGTCTCCTCCACAAGTACCAATGCTAGGAGGATCGGAGCAACTGGGGCAAAAAGGAAGGAAGGAGATATCCATGCCGTCACTTCAGCGCCCGCATGGGTCAAGCCACCACAGACCTCTCATGGTATCCATCAGTACGCACAACATCACCTGAGCTTCTCAGCTCGCGCAGGGGACTCTTCCAATTCAGCACCCGTACAGCCTAGAGCGCGCGCACCCATCCCGAGGGAGGCCCCCCAAGCTCCGGTTCCAACCACGACTCACCCGGCCGGCAACGCCCACTTTGGCGTCGTTTCCAACACGATGAGGTTAACCCCGATCCCAATGACGTACGAAGATCTTTTGCCGTCCCTCATCGCCAACCAGATGGCTGTGATATCTCCCGGGAAGATCTACCAACCTCCTTTCCCAAAGTGGTATAACCCTGACGCAACCTGCACATACCATGGGAAAACCCTGGGCCACTCCACCAAAAAATGCCTGGCCCTTAAATACAAGGTCCAACATTTGATAGACGCCGGATGGCTGACGTTTCAAGAGGATCGACCCAACATGAAAACAAACCCGCTCGACAATCACGGAAGGGGGGCAGTTAATGTCGTCGAGTCAGGTAGGCCACGCAGGTCTAAGCCATTGAAGGACGTGGCGACCCCCAGGAAGTTTATCTATGAGACCCTACAAAGGGGGGGGGGGGCGTAATTCCCCACGGTGCGCATGAAGAGGTTCCTGTTTGATGCATCCCAGTCAGCTACATGACATGGAAACATGTTTAGCAGTGGAGGACCTGTTGCGGTAGATGATAGATCGAGGCCGACTAGAAGTCGGCGATGAGGGGAGTGAAGAGCACATATATGTAAGCAGTCCACAGATGAGAGAAGTTTTGGAAGGCCTAAGTCGTTGGTGGTATATTTCACCAAAGATGCAGCTCCCCAAATGCCCCGATACCCCTCGATAGTTAAACCTGTTCTGTTTCCATACCGAAACAGCCACGCAGTTCAGTGGAGATATGCACCTCCAAGCGAAAGGAAGGAAGAGGCCACCGACATCAGCTCGTTGTTAGCCAAGGTAACCAATATCACGGGGCAGAGCGGCGTGACCCGCAGCGATCGCGTGTTTGCACCCCCTGACCTGCCGACACAACCCACGAATGTTAAAGGGAAAGCAAAGATAGTGGAAGAACAAAATGACAAAACGATCCTCACTCCTAGCGAGGATATTCCAGTGAAAGATCTTTCGGAGAAAAAGGATGGTTGTGGCAAGAAAGAAGTATCGCTAGAGGAAGCAGGCGAGTTCCTCCGCATTATTCAGCAAAGCGAGTTCAAGGTCATTGAGCAGCTCAACAAAACCCCGGCCAGGGTCTCTCTTTTGGAACTACTCATGAGCTCTGAGCCTCATCGGGCTTTGCTAGTGAAGGTCTTGAACGAAGCTCATGTAGCCCAAGACATCTCCGTAAAAGGCTTTGGAGGACTCGTCAATAACATCACTGCCTACAACTATCTCGCCTTCGCTGAAGAAGAAATCCCTATCGAGGGGAGAGGGCATAACAGGGCTTTGCATGTGTCAGTCAAATGCATGGATCATGTCATGGCCAAGGTACTTATCGATAATGGTTCCAGTTTAAATGTAATGCCCAAAAGCACGTTGAAGAAATTGTCGCTTAATGCTTCCCATCTAAAGCCAAGTTCCATGGTGGTTCGTGCCTTCGACGGCACCCGCCGAGAAGTTAGGGGAGAGATTGACCTCCCTGTATAGATAGGCCCACATACCTGTCAGGTTACCTTCCAAGTAATGGATATTAATCCAGCTTACAGCTATCTTTTGGGACGCCCGTGGATCCACTCGGTGGGAGTCATTCCCTCTACACTCCACCAAAAATTAAAATTCGTAGTAGAGGGGCATTTGGTTATTGTGTCGGGGGAGGAAGACATCTTGGTAAGTTGCCCGTCCTCTATGCCATATGTGGAAGCCGCGAAGGAGTCGTTAGAAACAGCCTTCCAATCTTTTGAGGTAGTAAGCATTGCCTCTGTAGATTCCATCTCTGGGCAACCTTGCCTGTCCGATACAACAATGATGGTAGCCTGGGTGATGTTGGGGAATGGTTACGAGCCCAGAATGGGTTTAGGCAAAAACAACGGCGGTAGAACCAGCCTGATAAGCACCAGAGGAAACCGTGGGAAGTTTGGGTTAGGCTATAAACCCACACAAGCGGACATAAGAAGAGCAGAAGCCAAGGCTCGCAATTGGGACGAAAAATCGAAGGGGGCCCGCCATGCCACATCAGTAGGAGCTTTATAAGCGCGGGACTAGGACACGAAGGCCAAGTTATTGCGATATGCGAGGATGACTCTCTGAATGGGTTAGATCTAGTACAACCATGCCCTCCTGGTTTCCGACTAGGAAATTGGCGAGTAGAGGAGCGCCCGGGCATTTAAGTGACAAGCATAATGTAACCCTTTGTGGCTTTTAAACTCTACGGTTGGGCCTAGGCTTTAGAGTTTCCTTTTGTTAAGGTTTTATGTCTTTTGTTCCTGAATTTATAATATAAAGATCTTTCTTCATCTGTTCCTGCGTCTCTACCCATTCTCATTCATTTGCATGTTTATTTCTTTACGCTTAAAACGCCAGATCCGACGATGAGTCCCTCGAAGGTACTAATACCTGGGACCCGACCATCGATTTCAAGCAAGAAACAGATCAGACAGAGAGTGAAGAGGACGAAGATGTGGGACTTCCCCCGGAGTTGGAGAAGATAGTCGCCCATGAGGACCAAGAGATGGGGCCTCATCAAGAAGAGACGGAACTAGTGGACTTAGGAACCAACAGTGGGAAAAAGGAAGTAAAGATAGACACGGGTATGACCGCACCCATCCGTGAAGAATTGATGGCCCTGCTAAAAAACTACCAAGACATCTTTGCCTGGTCATACCAAGATATGCCCGGTTTGAGTTCATACATCGTACAACATAGATTACCTCTAAATCCTGAGTGTTCCCCGGTAAAACAAAAGTTGAGGAGGATGAAGCCCGAGACATCCTTGAAAATAAAAGAAGAGGTAAAGAAACAATTTGACGTTGGTTTTTTGGCTATCGCTCGGTACCCAGAATGGGTTGCCAACATTGTACCAGACCCTAAGAAGGATGGGAAGGTGCGAATGTGTGTAGATTATCTGGACCTGAATCGAGCCAGTCCTAAGGACAATTTTCCTCTGCCACACATCGATATCCTCGTGGATAATACGGCCAATTTTGCTTTGCTTTCCTTCATGGATGGGTTCTCCGATTACAATCAGATAAAAATGGCGCCGGAGGATATGGAAAAGACTACCTTTGTCACCTTGTGGGGGACGTTTTGTTATAAGGTGATGTCCTTTGGACTCAAGAACGCCGGGGCAACTTATCAACGGGCTATGGTAGCTTTGTTCCACGATACGATGCATCGAGAAATCGAGGTCTATGTGGATGACATAATTGCCAATTCTAAGATCGAGGAGGAACACCTTGTCAGCTTGCGGAAGTTGTTCGAAAGGCTTAGGAAATATCAATTGAGGTTAAACCCCGCTAAGTTCACCTTTGGGGTCAAGTCAGGGAAATTGCTAGGTTTCATCGTAAGCCAAAAAGGGATAGAGGTGGACCCCAAAAAAGTTAAAGCCATCCTTGAGATGCCAGAACCCCGTACCGAGAGGCAGGTCCGAGGTTTCCATGGACGTTTGAATTACATTGCCAGATTCATATCACAGCTCACCGCTATCTGTGAGCCGTTGGTCAAACTCTTACGCAAAAACCAATCTGTTCGCTGGAACAAGGATTGTCAGGAGGCGTTTGGAAGGATCAAAAGGTGTCTCATGAACCCTCCCGTGCTTATGCCACCGGTACCCGAAAGGCCTCTCATCTTGTATATGACAATTTTGGACGAGTCGATGGGATGTATGCTGGGGCAACATGACGAGTCCGGGAAGAAAGAGCGCACTGTCTACTACTTGAGTAAGAAGTTCACGGCCTATGAAATGAACTACTCCCTGCTCAAAAGAACGTGTTGTGCTTTAGTTTGGGCGTCCCACCGTCTAAGACAATACATGCTAAGCCATACCACCTGGTTGATATCCAAGATGGACCCGGTTAAGTACATCTTTGAGAAGCCTGCTTTCACTGGGAGGATCGCCCGGTGGCAAGTTTTGCTATCCAAGTTCGATATAGTCTATGTCACCTAAAAGGCGATAAAAGGAAGCACCTTGGCAGATTATTTGGCTCAGCAGCCTCTCAACGACTATCAACCCATGCATCCCGAATTCCCGGATGAGGACATCATGGCCTTGTTTGAGGAAAAGCTAGACGAGGATCGGGACAAGTGGATCGTGTGGTTTGACGGAGCTTCAAACGTTCTAGGCCATGGCGTTGGAACAATATTGGTCTCTCTAGACAATCAATGTATACCTTTTATAGCCAGACTGGGGTTTGACTGCACCAACAATATGGCTAAGTATGAAGCGTGTGCCCTGGCCGTCTAGGCGGCGATTGACTCCAATGTCAAGCTTCTCAAGGTGTACGGGGACTCAGCACTGGTGATCCACCAGCTGAGAGGAGAATGGGAAACTAGAGACCCCAAGCTGATACCCTACCAAGCCTATATCAAGGAATTGGCTGGTTTCTTTGATGAGATCTCCTTCCATCATGTTCCCCGAGAGGAAAATCAAATTGCAAATGCGCTTGCCACTTTGGCATCCATGTTCCAGCTAACACCGCACAGGGACCTACCATACATTGAGTTCTGGTGTCGTGGCAGACCCGCACATTGTTGTCAGGTGGAAGAGGAACGAGATGGTAAGCCTTGGTATTTTGATATCAAGCGATACGTTGAAAGCAAGGAGTACCCACCAGAGGCTTCCGACAATGACAAAAGGACAGTGACGAGATTGGCGGTCGGTTTCTTCATGAGTGGAAGCATACTATACAAGAGAAACCATGACATGACCTTCCTGCGATGCGTGGATGCCAAAGAGGAGAACCACATGATCGAGGAAGTCCACGAGGGTTCGTTTGGAATGCACGCCATTGGGCATGCTATGGCTAGGAAGATCCTTAAAGCAGGTTATTACTGGCTCACCATGGAAAGTGATTGTTGCACCCATGTAAGGAAATGCCATAAATGTTAAGCGTTCGCGGACAATGTCAATGTTCCGCAACATCCTCTGAATGTCATGTCCGCCCCTTGGCCTTTTTCCATGTGGCGGATAGATGTGATTGGGTCCATAGAACCCAAAGCTACAAATGGACATCGATTCATCCTAGTGGCAATTGATTACTTCACTAAGTGGGTCTTCGTCGTTCTTCGGTCTTCAATCGATAAGTTCCCGAAATCGAACTTTTCAATTCATTCTATGTACCCTTAGTGGTCCCCACTTGTTTCGCATGCTTTTACTTTTATTTCATTTATTTTCCGTACCCCCTTTTGACGTGCTTTAGTCATTTATTTAAGTCATTTTCTCGCCTAATCAAAAATAAAATAAATTTCCACCGATCATTTGAATTATAACATCTTTTAATTTCTGTTAAAATGAAATCCGACCGTTCTGCCATGCCGTAACCACCTTTAAAACCAAAAAAGAGGCAAAATAATAATATAATAAGCAAAAAATATCTTTTAACAAAATAATAAAAAAAAATCAATTGGACTTTTTTTTCTTTGGGATTTTTCTTTCTTAACTGAATTGACTAAATAACCAAAGTGAAACTAAGGCTAAAATCAATTCATAAACCAAGCTTTTGTCATCACCTAAAAAACCATTTTTAAGGTCCAACGCCTTGAAATGGTCCTCTTCGCTTTTATTGGTTAAAACGTGGATTTTAAAGACCTAAAACCAACGCATAAACTTTGTCACTTCTTTAAAAAAAAAAACAAGAGATCATTAATGGTCCAATGCCTTAATGTTGTCTCTCCTTTCAAAAAATCAAAAGATCGTTTAATGGTCCAACGCCTTAAATGACCATTTCATTCAATAAAAATATATCTTGCAAAAAAAAGGATAAAAACAATTTAACCAGCGTTTAGTTCTCGAAGAACTACGTAGGTTTGATTTCCTTACCACGATTGAGGAATACGTAGGAGCAAGGGAAACACCCTTGTCGACCACAAAAAGATAAAAAATATAAAAGGCACAAAAAGACATAAAGACGTAAAAGGGAACATAAAACAAATTGAAGTCATGTTTGCACACTGGATTAAAGGTTGTCGTTCCTTGTGACGGACGTGTGGGGTGCTAATACCTTCCCCGTGCGTAAATACAACTCCCGAACCTTTCACTTAAAGTTCGTAGACCATGTCTTTTTTCGGTTTTTCCGACATTTTCCTCGAATAAACGTTGGTGGCGACTCCGTGCATTTTCCTTTCTTGAAAGATGCTCCCGCGAGTCACGCGTCGCCCTCCTTGCCGAAGGGTAGGTTGTGACAATGTGTATCATGGAAATAATATGGGACATCCCCTTTTCCCCGAAGCCTTGAGCAAAAATCCCAACTTACCATAATCCTTGCCCTCGGAAGAAAACAAAAAAAGAGAGCAAAAGAAGAAAACTCCCAATCAAAGAGTGAGAGAAAGCAAGAACACAAAAGAAAGAAAATTCCCGATCAAGGATTGGAAGAAAACAGAAGAAATATGCTGAAAGGTCTTTAGACCAGACAACATCTGAATAATACAAAATTGTCAACAAGTAAACAAACAAGAAAAGAAAGGAAACCACGACGTTCCAAAGCTATCAGGCCCACTTGGGCCTTCCAGGATCTTCCAACAGAAGGCGGTGCCTTCTGGTAGAAGCAAGCCAGCTCGCCTGGGCGAGCTGGGCAGCAACCACCTCCCTCTTTTCCCCTATAAATAGGGGGAGGAGGGCAAAACAAAAAGGTTCGACCCTCCTGGTATCTGAGAATCACTTAAAATTAGTGAGAAAATTTTTTTCCGTGAAGAAAATATAAGCCGAGGCGCTTCCGTAATGCTTCCGAGATGTTTCTGTGGGTGATTTCGCGAAGGTTTTCCACCGTTCTTCGTTTGTTCTTCGTCGTTCTTTGGTCTTCAACCGGTAAGTTCCCGAAATCGAACCTTTCAATTCATTCTATGTGCCCTTAGTGGTCCCCACTTGTTTCTCGTGCTTTTATTTTTATTTCATTTACTTTTCGTACCCCCTTTTGACGTGCTTTAGTCATTTATTTAAATCACTTTCTTGCCTAATCAAAAAATAAAATAAATTTCCACCGATCATTTGAATTGTAACATCTTTTAATTTCTGTTAGAATAAAATCCGACCGATCTTTCATGCCGTAACCACGTTTAAAACCAAAAAGAGGCAAAATAATAATATAATAATAAAAAAATATATCTTTTCATAAAATAATCAAAAAAATCAATCGGGCGTTTTTCTTTGGGATTTTCATTCTTAATCGAATTGACTAATAACCAAAGTGAAACTAAGGCTAAAATCAATTCATAAACCAAGCTTTTGTCATCATCTAAAAACCATTTTTTAAGGTCCAACGCCTTGAAATGGTCTTTTTCGCTTTTATTGGTTAAACGTGGATTTTTGAAAAGCCTAAAATCAACACGTAACCTCTTTCAAAAAAAAAAACAAGAGATCATTAATGGTCCAATGCCTTAATGTTTTCTCTCCTTTCAAAAATAATAAAAAGATCGTTTAATGGTCCAACGCCTTAAATGACCTTTTATTCAATTAAAATATATCTTGCAAAAAAGATAAAAACAATTTAACCAACGTTCAGTTCTCGAAGAACTACGTAGGTCTGATTTCCTTATCACAATTGAGGAATACGTAGGAGCAAGGGAAACACCCTTGTCGACCACAAAAAGATAAAAATATAAAAGGCACAAAAGGCATAAAGATGTAAAAGGGAACATAAAACAAATTGAAGTCATGTTTGCACACTTGATTAAAGGCTGTCGTCCCTTGTGACGGACGCGTTGGGTGCTAATACCTTCCCCGTGCGTAAATACAACTCCCGAACCTTTCACTTAAAGTTCGTAGACCACGTCCTTTCCGATTTTTTTCCGACGTTTTCCTCAAATAAACGTTGGTGGCGACTCCGCGCATTTTCCTTTCTTGGAAGACGCACTTGTGAGTCTCGTGTCGCCCTCCCGCGGAAGGGTAGGTTGCGACAATTACGGCAGCCATTGGGCTAAGTGAGCCTAGCTCACTAAGTCCCCATACTTAGTGAATTTTCTGAATTTCATGGTGCCGCTAAGCGCGACCCTGCGGAGCTTAGCACACATCTGTTGCGGCGATCATTAGGCTTAGCGGGCAAAGGCCAACAAAGCCGATTATGCAAAAGCAGAATTTTTCTGCAACATCCGCTAAGCGGCCCCCTTGTAGCTAAGCGGTTGTGTTCATTTTCCGAAGGCGCACTAAGTGGACCAGATCTTGCTAAGCTGCCAATGCCTTGTTCAGTTTTATTTTTCAGTTTTTGAATTTGAATAACTTGTGTCCTGATTAACTGTTTGGTCCCTTTATTTGCAGATGGCCTCTAGGAAACGCAAGAGTATCAGTTCAGGACCCACAACTCAATATGATACAAGGAGATTTCACTCCTTAGATGCATGGAACCGGTACACGGATAATGTATTGGGGAGAAACATCTTACCAGAGAGGAAGGTGGAGCTCTACCACACCGAGTTTGATGATTTTAAGACTGAGTTGGAGAGGCGTAATCTCCATAAATGCCTCACCAATTTGGTTGATGGGAGCATAGATTTGGCTTTGGTGAAAGAGTTTTATGCAAACCTATACAGCTCTAATGGTCCTTCACCAAAGCAAGCCAGGGTCAGAAGCCACCTAGTAAAGATCGACGCTAACAGCCTCAACACATTCCTAGAGACACCTGTGGTGTTGGCAGAGGGTGAGACTTTGCCCACATAATCCAGATACTGTAGGTTGCCTTCAGATCCTAGGGAGATTGAGGATGCCCTATGCATACCAGGCCGAGGGTTCATCTTGAACACTGAGGGCCATCCTTGGAGGATCCTGAGGAAGGATTTGACAACTTTAGCCCAGGTGTGGAGTTTTCTCTCATACTCCAACCTGGCCCCCACATCTCACACATTTGACCTAACAGTGGACAGAGCTAGGCTGATCTTGAACATAAGAGCTCTCATTTCTGGCCAGATGACTTCTATAGCCCAATATAACTCTTCTAAACTTGGGTTTCCTGCTCTGATCACCGCCCTATGTAGAGCCAGAGGGGTTGTCTCTGACAGCCTCACTTTTGAGCGCCTGAGCCCGATCATTAACTTGGCCTACATCAGGAAGAACTATTGGAATCCTAATGATCTGACAGTTTCTATCCGAGGGGCTAGGAGGGCGAGGGCGAGGCCAGCTAAGCTTCCCTCCACATCTACAGCTCCTACTCCAGCATCCACTTCAGCAGCCCCTTCAGTCCCAGCTCAGATTGATTCTCAGCACTTTGATGCCATGCTTCAGAGCATTCATCAGGGACATATCATTTTACTTCAGAGTTTATAGGTGGTGGCGCCTCCATGATCCATTCCTTTTGTTGAGCAGTTTCTAGAGAGAGTAGCCTGGCCTGGGGCCCAACCTTTTCTTCACAGGGAAGATGAAGGTCCCACAGCCCAGGTACCCCAGCATGTAGAGGATGCATCATCTGAGGCCATCATTCTAGAGCCATTCATTATAGAGGAGGAGGCAGGTGAGACACGGGTTAGACAGGAAGCTGCTGCTACTCCTGAGAGGTCTCGAGAGGTCACATCAAATCCACCCACACCAGTGGTGGACCTATCCTCACCTCAGCATGCAGTAGACCCCTCCACTCCCATACTCGAGATGCCAAAGGACCCGACCACACCAATCCTAACTCTGAACACTTCTCCTCTAGCTACTTCAATACTTCATCTGACATATGAGGAGGGTGATCAGACTCAGGATACTCAGGACCAGTCACAAAAATTCTAAATTCCTGATGATGTTTTTTTTATTGTTATTATAATTATTATATTTCAGTTAAGTTCTTAGTTATTTTGGTTAATGTTTATATACACTTCTGTTTTTTGTGGATAGCTAGTATGCTTGTTTTGAAGCATATGAAACAGTTTAACTTGACTTTGATGATATTGCAGTGAAGAACTTTTATCTTTTTGTGAAAATTGGTGTTATGAATTGATTTTGGATTGAATGCATGATTGTGATGGAGTTTGTGTTTCTTTTCATGAGTTTGAGCAAGTATGTATGTTAGACAAAGAAAGAACAAGAATGTGAACTTGCAATTAGAATTGTTAGGCAATAGACAGGTTGATTGAGAAAGAAAAGCTTGAACCATAACTTGTGAGAGTGTGATCTTAAACTGTGAGTAAATGACTAGCTTTGAGTAATGGTCTTTGCATCAATCTCTGAAATTTAGAATGAAATGTATGAATGAGGACATGATGGAGGCCATGATTGTGTATATACAAGCCAATTGACCAAAAAGCTTACCTTGAGTGATAATTGTATCCTTTGCACCCTTTGTAAGCTAAATGATATTGTCAGAAATTGAACCCTTAACTTAAATGATTATCTCCAAATACCTTGTTTAGATTCTAAGAGAGCAGATAGTTCAAGGCAAATTACCCCAAATTTGGGGGAGTTGATTGGGATGTAAAGTAAAAGGTAAAGCATCAGCACACATAACAAATAAGTTGTGTGTTAAAAAAAATGTGTGTTGTTGTAATAAGGTCAAATGCAAATTAAAGTGAAAGGCTAGTGAGTAAGCTAATTGTATTGAAAGAAATATTTAGATGAGTCTAGGATTTGTGCTTTCTTAGAATCTAAGCCTCTGAATCCTAGAAAAACCAATTATTTTTGTAGCCAAACCTCACTACAAGCCTATAAAAGTCCCTCTGATTCTATTTATGCATTTCTGACTTGATGACATGAGATGAAGTTCAAAGATTGGACCTCTTGCTAGTTGTTATTAATGAATAGCTTAAACACTTGTGCTTGAGTGAAACAGAAGCCGTGAGACTGTGGTTTAAGCTACTTTCCTTGATATCTATCTTATGCCTAACTTCATCTAATTGTATAGGTTACATTTTATTCTTCTCTTTGAATAATTGCATGCTTTGTGAAAGACAAGTGATGAGGGCATTTTGCTTCATTCTTTTATCATGCAATCAATAACTTTTGTACATACACCTTTGTACATAGTCACTGCATGTTTTTGTCACTTGGGGGACCAGTGAGTTGTTCTTTATTTGCTTGAGGACAAGCAAAACTATAAATTTGGGGAAGTTGTTAGTCGATGAATATAACTAACTTTTGTGTATAAAACCTGTGTAAATTATATCAAACTCCTCCAATTTATGGTTATTTTGTAGTATTGTAATTACTTTTTGTTAAAGATAGGTAATAAATACTTAGTATTTCCATTTTGTGTGATTAATAATCATTTCCTCACAATTTCAGGTTAATTAGGAAAGTTTGTGAAGCGCTGATTTTCATCCTCTCGCTAAGCCAATCTACTGGCTTAGCGAGCCAACCGCTGGGCGCAACACTCCTCGGCTGAGCACGAGGAAGAATCTGGAAGAAGGATGAGCTGTGCATTGGCGCTGAGTGAAACGTCATCCCGCTAAGCACACCGCTTCAGTCCATCCACTGAGCGAGAAAAGCACGTGCTAAGCCGAAATCCACTAATGCACGTTGAGCAGTCCATAGTCACGCTAAGCGCGCTAGCACAAACCAAGCCACCTATTTAAGCCTGAAATCAGATTTTGGAGAGGAGTTTGGGCAATTCTCGAAGCTTTTGCATGTTTAGAGATTTCTAGAGAGAGAAGGGTCTGAATCTAAAGAGTTTTGAGAGATTTTGTTGTGCAAAGACCTATAGAGAACGGAGCTTGAAGCGGAACTCGTCCTGAGAGCTTGAGATGAGTTTGTGAGTGATTGTGAGGTTCTAGAGGTAGAGGAGACATCCCCACTACTTGTATTTCCCTGGAATAGGAAAGCTAGAAGACGCCTCGGAACATCGAGGTTCTTCTCCTGGAGTTACTGCTGCTTCTAAGTCCTGCAAAAAGTTTCTAATTCTCTCTGCGTTGCATCTCCTGCAAGTAGCGTTAATCTACAAATCAATAGGGATCAAATCACCTGCACTAGATCTTCTTTGCATACAAGAGAAATAGAACAACAATTATCTAGTTCAAAAGGACAATAAAATGTGTAGTAACTAAAATATGAACAAAAAGAATCAATGAATCAAAGAGAAAAATATAAAGCAATGCCATAAAACTGAACTGAACTCTTCTAATGAATTAAGTTCCCCAGCAATGGTGCCATAAATACTTTGTTCATTTTCCCATATGGTTCCTTTTTCTCCAATTTTCAACAAATATATTCAAGGGAAATGAAACACCGAAAAGAGCACTGGGTCGTCAAGTATTTAAAATTAAAACAAAGTGATATGAGTATCGAACTCAAGGAACTTTCTTATTAGACAGAGTTCTATTCAAAAGTAATGCATTTTTGGAGCAAACATTGATAATTGATGGTTAAAAACATAAATAAACTAATTCTATGGTAAAAACAGTAAATGCAAGTAAGTAAAAGTTGTCAGCAATAGGTAAAAAGCGTTGGGTCTTTCTAACAAACAAGTTGATGCATATGAGGATATTTCTTTAATTAATCATGTTCCTATGTTCTATGTTGTAGCCTAAAGTACTACATCTCGATCCCACATAAGAATGAAGCTCTGGTCTCCAAAGTGATGAACCCAAGCTTCCTTGCTTAGCTGTTGCGTCTCTGCTGCCTCTAGAGCACTATCTCGAATTCTATGCAAAAGAATGCAGCTCTGGTCTCCAAAGTTCGTCCCATAATTCTAACAAATAAGGCTTTAAATAGGCTCTGAAATCGCGATGTCGTGCTTAGCGCCACCCTTGCACTTAGCGTGAGTAAGTGGATTTGGGCTTGGTGACAGTCGTGTGCTGAGCCTGGCAAGAGACAAACATCTCGCTTAGCGAGTGTTAGTCGATGAATACGAGTAACTTTTGTGTATAAAACATGTGTAAATTGTATCAAACTCCTCTAATTTATGGTTATTTTATAGTATTGTAATTAATTTTTGTTAAAGATAGGTAATAAATACTTAGTATTTTCATTTTGTGTGTTTAATAATCATTTTCTCTCAATTTCAGGTTAATTAGGCAAGTTTGTGAAGCGCTAATTTTCATCCTCTCACTAAGCCAATCTGCTGGCTTAGCGAGCCAACCGCTGAGCGCAACACTCCTCGGCTAAGCGCAAGGAAGAATCTGGAAGAAGGATGAGTTGTGCATTGGCGCTGAGCGAAGGGTCATCCTGCTAAGCGTACCACTTCAGTCCATCCGCTGAGCAAGAAAAGCATGCGCTAAGCCGAAATCCACTAATGCGCGCTGGGCGGTCCATAGTCGCGCTAAGCGCGCTAGCACAAACAAAGCCACCTATTTAAGCCTAAAATTAGATTTTGGAGAGGAGTTTGGGCAATTCTCGAAGCTTTTGCATGTTTAGAGATTTCTAGAGAGAGAAAGGTCCAAGTTTAAGGGATTATTGCCATTTTCTCGAATAGCTTCTGCATGTGAGAGATTCTAGAGAGAGAATGGTCTGAATCTAGAGAGTTTTGAGAGATTTTGTTGTGAAAAGACCTGTAGAGAATGGAGCTTGAAGAGGAAGTCGTCCTGAGAGCTTGAGATGAGTTTGTGAGTGATTGTGAGGTTCTAGAGGTGGAGGAGACATCCCCACTACTTGTATTTCTTCAATCATTCATCTTTCTCTTCTCTTTGTTGTAAAGGAAGCTTCCCAGTTATTGAGAGCTAAATGCTTTGTTGGTTCTTCCTTGTAGGTAGTTGATGTAACTACTTGTATATCTATTTAATGATGTTTTATGTGTTCTCTGTGCTATCAGTACGTCATTTCAGTGTGTGTTTGCCTTGATCACGTAGGTGCATGCTTTGTTAGGATTATTCAATAGTGGAAACTGGTCTGGTGCTTAGAACTTGATACGACAGGGCTAGTTTACCGTATTATCACGAGGGATCGGGGTAGGGTAACCTAGTCGTTTGTATGTTTGTCTTAATGCGGTTCTGGTCGAGTTTAGTCCAACAAGAGGAATCTGAGGATGATGCTTGATCGGGATTAGGCTAGACTATCATGAGGAATAGGGGTTTAGCATTTTAGAAGACACCATAGAACACATGAACATTGTTAAGTAGAGAATATCCTTTTAACATCAGGCACCTATTAGGAAGACCAATGTGTTGTTTACTTTTCTTTACACATCATTACTCACGTGATTTTCCTTTTAATAGTTAGTTTACATACTTGTGCACAGTCCACACATCTCTTTTCACACTAGACACCTATTCACTGAATATAGCTTTACCAAGTAACACAAGTTCCCCGAGAGTTAGATACTCGGTTCTTACCATTTTATACTACTTGCGCGAATATTTACTCGGCTTAATACAAAACTGATGTTAACATTATTACTATCAACATCGGTACTTTTAACATCGATTAATAAACAATTTTGAAAGTCCTTAATAACCGATGTTAAAACCTTACTTTCTAGTAGTGAAGAGGCCATTTAACAAAATGGATGGACATGATAGGAATAAGCTTCTAAATATATTCTTGTTCCATGTGATGTAACTACGAGGCATTCCTAATACTTGATCAGCCTTTGTAAGTGATGAATATTTATTTATTATGAAAGCTCTCATTCTTATCATCTTGTCCTAGATAAATAAGAGAGAAGGCTATGTACGATATAGTGATCATGTTAAATTTTGATGTCAACAAAAAATGTCTTGTTGGAGAGGGCTGGTGTCCTATTTTTGCAAAATAACAGGAATTTTTCTCCCTCACATTGGTTGGATCCTCACTAATTTCCCCCTTTTCCCTTTAATTTTTTAGGAGTTTAAAACATTTTTTATTTCTATTTTCCATTAAAAAGATTGCATCTTTTGATTTTCCAGATTTAGGAGGCACTGGAACGTGCAACTTTTGATAGTAGTTCACAAGTTGGCATAATCTTTCATTCAATGGATGGGTTGGAATCACCACCTACATATTTTAGGACCAATAGTTTCACAAGTCCATATCAGGAAATTGTTGATGCATATGGGTGAGCCTATATACAATATGTTTATTAGCGACAACACGAGTATATTGTATTGAAATAAATTGCTTTCTTTGAAGTTAGAAGTGCATGGCGATGTGCTATGTCCATGTCAATAGATCAATAGATGTCCTTTTAATGTACATAGTGTTGAATAAATCCAAGTTAGGATAGAACCATTATTTTTCAATTTTGCTATCAGAACTGAAAAGACTCATAGTCCTAATGAGCCCTTGTACTTGGTAGATTCAAAGACAGTTTATAACCGTTGTGAAAAGTGTAAAATAATCATCTTTGAATACCTTTTTTGTAGTAATGTCGATACCTATTTATTAACATGTTTTTATCAAACTCTAATACCACTAATATTTGTTTTGCTTGTTAATGTGTGGAAGAGCTTCTCAAATATTTTTTCATCATCAATACAAATTTTTACAGACAAACTTGTAAACCCTTGTACATCATCTCCATTACAAGTTTTTATAGAAAACTTGAAAACCCTTGGACATGATCTTCATTGCAAGTTTTTGTTGAACTTGCAAACCCTTTCTTCATTCCAATTTTAGTGGAACTTATAAACATCTTCATAACAAGTTTTTGTAGAACTTGCAAACTCTTTCTTCATATGTACCTCGCACTTCGGTTGGGTCAGGTGGGATGATTATTCTCACATCAAGAATATTTATTTATAGACCTATCATCGTATATTAAAAAAAGAAATAAATCCTAAAATATTCTAAATAAATTCCCAATATTTTAAAATCTAAATAATATCCTAAAGATAAGATTTGAAACAAATAACAAATTCTTAAAAGATAAATTAAATTATTCTTTTCTAAAGAACCTCAAGATATCATTATATCTCAACACTTCTCACTGACTAAATATTTAGACATCCAGTATTTGAAATTTGGTTTTTTTCCTCCTTTTGATGCTTGTTTTCTTCAATTTTCTTCCTCCTTTTTATGCTTGCTTTATTTCTAATTATATTTCTTCTTTTCTCTGATCCCATGCCTCATAAGGAACCACTCTAATACCATTGATATATATTATCTTTTGTTATTGTGTGGAAGGGCTTCTCAAATATATTTTTTCATCTTCAACACAAGTTTTTATGGACAAAACTTGTAAACCCTTGTACATTATCTTCATTACAAATTTTTCTAGAAATCTTGCAAACCCTTGGACACCATCTTCATTACAAGGTTTTTTGGAACTTTCAAACCCTTTCTTCATATAAGACTCTCCTCTCCGGTTGAGTCAGGTAGGGTAATTTTTCTCATATCAAAAAACCTTATTTATAGACCAAGCGTCCTATATTAGAAAAACAAGCGAATCCTAGAACATTCTAAACAAATTCATAATATTTTAAAATCTAAATAATATTCTAAAAATAAGATTTGAAACCAATAACAAATTCATAAAAGATAAACTAAATTATTCTTTTCTAACAAACTAAAGATATCAACCACATTTCAACATTTATAACTTGGAAAAATAAAAGAAATATAGATAAATTATTAGTGTTAATAAGTGTTTAGAGTAAATGTTGTTCACATGTCATCATTCTTATAAGTTGAATAAATAATTAAACAATAAGGGTTAAATTAAACAATCTGTCAGCTTGCTAATTAGTGTCCTTAGAGCATTGGACAAAGAAATAAAAGAAAAAAGTATTTATTGTGGGCAACACAATGTTTGCATTAATTTATGAAAAAAATAATCGAGATGTTAAATTTCTTATTTTGATTATCATATAGTTTAATTTATTAATTATATATGTCTGTCACAACCTACCCTATGGCGGGGGTGCGGGCGTAAAGCAAATATGCATCTTCTAAAAAGAAAATGCATGGGAGTCGCCACCAACGTTAGGAAAACCCAAAACAAAGGTTTGTGAATTTTGAAAATAAGGGCTCAGGAGTTGTTTACGCATAGGAAATGTATTAGCACCTCACGCGTCCGTCACATGGGATGACAACCTTTAATCGAGTGTGTACAATGTGACTTCAAAATTATTTACTTTTCCCTTTTTATATTTTGTTTATTTTATGGGGGTCGACAAGGGGCTGCCCTTGCTCCTACGTATCCTCAGGTGCGATGAGGAATTCAGACTTACGTGGTTCTTTTAAGTGAGAAACTTTGTGTGTTGAATTGGTTTTATGCTTTTGAAAGATTCATTTTAACAAAAAACAAAAAGGTCACCAAGGCGTTGAACCTTGAAATGATCTCAAGTGAATTTTTGATGGAGAGAAGCTCATTTATGAGTTGGTTTCATTTTGGTTTCTTTTATTAACTTTCAATCTCTCTAAAGACAACTTTACGACACTAGTGATCGGTTAAGATTAAACTTTACCGAAAACCACAAGATTATAGATGATAGAAGGAGAAGATGAATATGCACATAATAACAGAGGGGACCCCTAAGGGTACATAGACCACATTCAATCCTTAAAAAAAAAACTAACCGACCGTCGCACGAAGAACACAAAACAAGAAATTGATGTAGGGAATGATCACGATTGCAATTCGGTAGCGCCTCGGCTTCGTTTCTTCTTCTTTCTTCTCCTTTTTGCTATCTTCTCTCAATTCTCTCATCTTATGAACCTTGGAACCCTTCCCCTACATGGCTACTTATAGAAAAAAGCCATTTGGGGTAGGGCAGCTTGCCCAAGCGAGCTGGTTTCTTAAGACTGAAGGACCTAGCTCGCCCAGGCGAGTTGGTTGCTTAGGCCTGGAGGCTTTTGGTGGCCCAGGCAAGCCAGATGCTAGCCCGGGTGAGCTGGGGTCTAGAAAATTCCACAAAATGATCCTTTTGCCCCCTTCCTTTATAGCTTTTTGTTTTCTTGACCAAAACACTAAGTGATTTTTGACTTCACACAGTAACTGGCGCCAAACAACGTAATTTGACTAGCAAGGATCAAAATATCATATCAAACGATATTCCCAGACAAAATTAGGGTCTGATAGTTTTCCCTCTTTACTTATCTTTTGTTGAAAATAAAAGATAAGTAAAGATAAGGACACTAATTTCCGACGAGCGATCTTGCTATTCAAAATCGGACGCCAAAGAAAACAAAAGAAGTGAAACCGAAAAAGCAAAAGGACATTGAAGTCCTATAACACCAAATAGATGACCTTGAAGTCCAATAAAACGTAAAATGGAGGACATCGAAGTCCTGTGGAGCATAAAAGTAAAGGACATTGAAGTCTTTGGAAATGTAAAAGAATGGAGACATTGAAGTCTTTGGAAATGTAAAATATTGAAGACATTGAAGTCTTTGGAAACGTTAAAAGACTAGAGACATTGAAGTCTTTGGAAATATGAAAGACTGGAGACATTGAAGTCTTTGGAAATGTAAAAGACTAAAGACATTGAAGTCTTTGGAAACATAAAAGACTAAAGACATTAAAGTCTTTGGAAGCATAAAAGATTGGAGACATTGAAGTCTTTGGAAATGTGAAAGACTGAAGACATTGAAGTCTTTAGAAATGTAAAAGGCTGAAGACATTGAAGTCTTTGGAAATGTAAAAGACTGGAGACATTGAAGTCTTGGGAAACGTAAAAGACTGAAGACATTGAAGTCTTTGGAAATGTAAAGACTGAAGACATTGAAGTCTTTTGAAAGCATAAAAGACTGAAGTCATTGAAGTCTTTTGAAAGTGTAAAAGACTGAATACATTGAAGTCTTTGGAAATGTAAAAGACTGAAGACATTGTAGTCTTTGAAATCGTAAAAGGCTGAAAAATTATAGTCTTTGGAAATGTAAAAGACTGAAGACATTATAGTCTTTGAAAGCGTAAAAGACTAAAGACATTGTAGTCTTTGAAAATGTAAAAGACTGAAGACATTGAAGTCTTTGGGAATGTAAAACAAAAGACATTATAGTCATGGAAATCATAAAGCAGAAGACATTGTAGTCTTGGAAACATAAAGCAGAGGACATTGTTGTCTCTTGAAACATAAAGCAAAGGACGTTGAGTCCTATGAATCATGCAATTGGATTTTGGAAATTGGTATATAATGAAAAATCTAGGGACTCATAGCCTGATGTGAAAGATGAGTTTTGGAATGCATGGACATGCAAACTTCACCCTAAAATGCAGTAAATGTAGGCTTTGTACACAACAATACAATGCAATGAAAAATTGTGCAATGTTTATGACATTCTTTCCTCTTTTTGATTTTTTTTGTGTGTGAAAAACACAAATTGACTGTCTTTTTCTAAAAGACGTAATAACTCATGTAACCTTATCCTATCTTTTTGCAAATCTCTTCAGGGACTCCCTCAGAGTGAGTGTTTTGATTTAATCACTTGACAATTTTTTGGGTGACGACAGTGAAACCATTTGACATTTAATCAATCAACTAAAATATTGATCGTAGGATTTGTCCCTTTCTTTTTGTTTAAAAACATTGATTATTCTACACAGCAAGAAAAATATAAGGCTTTGGGACCAATCACATGCACCATTGAAGGATAGCAATGGATTGTTACACTTTGGTATATGACCAAGTGAAACTTTCCTGATTTAAGGTCATAGAGTGATGCCAAAGGTCTGTCGATTCTGCTGAAAATTTTATAACATGGGTTGATCACGATAGAATTTATATAACGAGGCTACCCTTGGATTGAAAAGGAATCCTAAGGAGTCTACATCATAAGCGTGTGCGGGTTCCATTTCAGAATCCAAACTTAAAAGCAAAATTATCATTCCTTGATCCACATGGGCTTTATTGGGCTTGTAACGTGGTTAGGGGTAAGAGGGCTCTAAAAAAGAAAGGATAAGAGAGGCTCAAAGAGTGTTTAAGGGTTATATTGAGTAAGAACCTTGAGATTCTTGCTTGTACTTTTTATTTATTTCAACCTTTTGGGTTGGGCTCTACCCCATTCACTTTATACATTAATCTTTTATTGCACTTTTGTGCCTTTCTTGTAAAATTTGGAGATCTTTTGTCTCTCTTTTTTCTTCACTCGTCTTAGGCGGATTTTTTTTTCATTGTTGCCCAACTTCATGAATGTGTTGTTTGCATTGCTCTTCCAGCCGGTTTATTTTTTTAACTTTACTCATCATTTATGGAACCCCCACCAAACGTGTAGAACGATCAATTTCTGATTAAACAGACATGGAGATCAACTCAGGAGCGCAAGTCACTTGAGCAAACAAGCCAAGGACGTACATTCACATTCCAGTGAATGTTAAATAAATATGTGAAGATGTAATTGTGAGAGAACAAGAGAATGGGACATCAAATTTATCCATATTATTAGCATTGTGACTGTTGTTTACAATAATGACATAAACTAGAAAATCCTAATGAGTCATCGGAGACTTCTAACAACAACCTTCAAATTGCCCCAAGTATCCTGAATAGTATTGCTCGACAAAGTCAGAATTCACAAGCAATTGTCCTCCTTGAATTTTAGCCAGCCTGCATCAATTAGACTTTCCACCATATGTTTTAGGGTCATGCAATGTTCAATGGAATGCCCCAGAACTCCTCCATGATAAGCACATGTTGCATTCGAGTTGTATCCTCAGGAAAATGGAGGTTGAGGAATCTTTAATCGAGTGTGCACAACGTGACATCAAAATTATTTACTTTTCCCATTTTATATTTTCTATATTTTTTTGGGGTCGACAAGGGGCTGCCCTTGCTCCTACATATCCTCAGGTGTGATGAGGAATTCAGACCTACGTAGTTCTTTTAAGTGAGAAAGTTTGTGTGTTGAATTGGTTTTATGCTTTTGAAAAATTCATTTTAACTAAAAACAAAAAGGTTGTCAAGGCATTGGACCTTGAAACGATCTCAAGTGACTTTTTTTATGGGGAGAAGCTCAATTATGAGTTGGTTTTGTTTTGGTTTTGTTTATTAACTTTCAATCTCTCTAAAGACAACTTTACGGCACTAGTGACCAGTTAATATTAAACTTTACAAAAAAATGAGATTACCGATGATAGAAGGAGAAGATGA
This sequence comes from Glycine soja, assembly GCF_004193775.1. Taxonomy (NCBI): domain Eukaryota; kingdom Viridiplantae; phylum Streptophyta; class Magnoliopsida; order Fabales; family Fabaceae; genus Glycine; species Glycine soja. Next base: position 39,647,362 of record NC_041016.1, on the reverse strand, counting down.
ATATGCACATAATAACAGAGGGGACCCCTAAGGGTACATAGACCACATTCAATCCTTAAAAACAAAACTAACTGACTGTTGCACGAACAATAGAAAATAAGAAATCGATGTAGGGAATGATCATGGTCACGATTCGGTAGGGCTTCAACTTCGTTTCCTCTTCTTTGTTCTCCTTCTTTCTCTCAATTCTCTCAACATATGAACCTTGGAACCCTTCCCTTGCATGACTGTTTATAGAAAAAAGTCATTTGGGGTAGGGGCAACTCGCTTAGGCGAGCTAGAGCTCGCCCAAGCGAGCTGGTTTTTTAAGGCTGAAGGACCTAGCTTGCCCAAGCGATAGTTGCATAGGCTTGAAGGCTTTTGGTGGCCCAGGCAAGCCAGATGCTAGCCTGGGCGAGCTGGGGTTTAGAAAAATCCACAAAATGACCCTTTTGCCCCCTTTGTAGCTTTTTGTTTTCTTGACCAAAACACTGAGTGATTCATGACTTCACGCTGTAACTGGTGCCAAACAACGTAATTTGACTAGCAAGGATCAAAATAACATATCGAACGATATTCCTTGGACGAAATTAGGGTCTCACAATGTCATTTGAATTAAAATATAACTATTAATTTAGTACCTAATGAAAAAAAAATCCTCCAAGTCAGTATAATTATTAATTTATTGATTACAAATTTTTATTGTGAAAACATGGAGAAAGAAGCTAATTTGTTTGATATGGTTTTAAGTAAAGAAGGAAATGAAAAAAATCCAAGTTCGTTCTAATTTATAAATTTTGTAATATTTAATGTTATACTAGCTAATTAATTATATTAATTATCATATATAAAAATATTTGTTGGATGTTGTACAAACAAAAAAGGAAATATCTTAAAGAGATAATTAATAGAAATAAATTATTTAAAAACAATTATATGATATTTCTTTAAAATTGTTATATCAATATGTAATTTTTATGAGTTAAATATATTTATAGTCCCTAAATATTTTGTTGAATTTTATTTTGGTTGCTAAACAACATTGTGACTTGTTTTATTTCCTCATTTGTCCGTCAATGTTTTTAATTCCTTTACTCAAGTGTTGGTATTAATGATGACGTGATTGTTTTTGTGATTGTTACTTTTTTTGCAGTTAAAAATAACCATAAATCAGTTAGATTAAACATTTAAAAGACATCTAAGTCAAAATTTATGGTCATCTGATATATTATCGTACCTTGGAGTCAAAAGTTATGGTCATTCGAATTTGTCATGGGCTTCCATGTTCAATTTTGAGCATCTCGATATATTATAGGCCTCAATCGAACATTCCTATTAAAATTTATGGCCTTCTGAATTTGCTAGGGGAATTCATTTTCAATTTTAAGCATCTTGATACATTATGGGCCTCAATCAGACATCTGAGTAAAAAGTTATGGTTGTTTAAATTTGTCAGGGGTTCCTTGTTCAATATCGAGCATCTCAATATATTATGGACCTCAATCAAACATCTGAATAAAAAGTTATGGCTATTTGAATTTGCTAGGGGATTCCATGTTCAATTTTGAGGGTCTCGATATACTATGGGCCTCAATCGGACATCCAAGTTAAAAGTTATGACTGTTTGAATTGTCTCTGGGTGTCTGTTTTAAATTTTGAGCATCTTGATATATTATGGGCCCGAATCAAACATAGGAGTCAAAATTTATGGTCGTTTAAATTTTCCAGGGGATTCCTTGTTCAATTTCAAGCGTCTCGATATATTCTGGGTCTCAATTAGACATCCGAGTCAAAAGTTCTGGCTGTTTGAATTTGCTAGAGGCTTTCATTTTCCATTTTCAGCATCTCAATATCTTATGGTTCTCAATCAGACATACGAGTAAAAAGTTATGCCCGAGTGAATTTGCCAGGGGCTTCCGATGTCGATTCCGAGTGTCTCGATATATTATGGTCCTAAATCAGACATCTGAGTAAAAAGTTATGGTCATTTTAATTTGCCAAGGGCTTCCTTGTTCAATTTCGAGCGTCTCGATATATTATGAGCCTCAATCGAACATCCAAGTCAAAAGTGATCTCCATCAAAATTTGCTAGGGGAATCCATTTTCAATTCCGAGCATCTCGATATATTATGGGCCTCAATCGAATGTTTGAGTCAAAAGTTATGGCTGTTTGAATTTGTCAAGGGATTCCTTGTTCAATTTTGAGGGACTTGATATATTATGGACCTCAATCAGACTTCGGAGTCAAAAGTTATGGGCATCAGAATATGCTAGTGGCATACATTTTCAATTTCGACCATCTCGATATATTATGGGTCTCAATCAGATGTGCGAGTCAAAAGTTATTCAAAATGTTACGACCATTTGAATTTGCCAATGGATTTTTTTTCGATTTTGAGCTTCTCCATATATTATGGATCTCAATCGAAAATCTGAGTAAAAATGTTGTGGATGTTTGAATATGTCAGGGACTTCCTTGTTCAATTTCGAGTATCTCAATATATTATAGGCCTCAATCCAAGTCAAAAGTTATGGTCGTCTGAATGCTTGTGGCTTCCTTTTCCAGTTTCTAGCATCTTGATATATTATGGGCATCAATTGAAAATCCGAGTAAAAAATTATGGCCATTTGAATTTAACAGGGGCTTCCTTGTTCAATTTCAAGTATCTCGATATATTATGGGCCCCTATCAGACATCCGAGTCAAAAGTTAGGGTCATTGGAATTTACTAGGGGCTTCTGCTATATATTTTGACTCTCTAGATATATATTGAGGCTCAATTAGACTTCTTAGTAAAAAGTTATGGTCGTTTAAATTTGCTCGGGGCATCCTTTGTCAATTTCAAGTGTGTCGATATATTATGGGCCTCACTCAGACATCTGAGGTAAAAGTTAGGGTCGTCTAAATCCTGGGGCTTCTGTTTTCAATTTCTAGCATCTCAATATGTTGTGGGCCTCAATTAGACATCTGAGTAAAAAGTTATGGCCATTTGAATTAGCTAGGGGCTTTCTTGTTCAATTTTGAGCGCCTCATTAAATTATGGTCCTCCATCATACATCCAAGTCAAAGGTTATGGCTATCTAAATTTGTTAGGGGCCTTATTTTAAATGTGGAGCATCTTGTTATATGTTGAACCCTAATTGGACATTCGAGTGAACAGTTAAGGCAGTTTGAATTTTCCAGAGGCTTCCTCCTTGTTTTATTTTGAGCATCTCGATATACTACATACCTCAATCAAACCTATGGGTCAAAAGTTATGCCTATTTTAATTTTCCTTGAGCTTCCTTGTTTAATTTTGAATGTCTCAATATATTTTGGCCCTCTATCGAAAATCTGAGTCATTAGTTATGACCGTTTGAATTTTCTAAGGGCATCCATTATTATTGTTGTGTAAAAAGTTTTGGCAGTTTGAATTTTCCAGGGGCTTCCTTGTTCAATTTTGAGCGTTTCAATATATTATTGGGCCCAATTAGACATCCGAGTCAAAAGTTATAAATGTGTGAATTTGACAAGGACTTCCTTGAGCATGTCAATACATTATGGGCCTCAATTAGACCTCTAAGAAAAATGTTGTGGATGTTTGAATTTGCCAAGGACTTCCTTGTCCAATTTTGAGTCTTTCAATATATTATGAGTCTCAATCATATATCTAAGTCAAAAGTTATGGCCATCTAAATGTGTGTGGCTTTTGTTTCCAGTTTTTATCATGTTGATATATTATGGGCTTCAATCAGACATCCGAGTAAAAACTTATGGCTGTTTGAATTTGCCATGGGCTCCCTTGTTTAGTTTCGAGCATCTCAATATATTGTGGGCCTCAATCGAATATCAGAGTCAAAGGTTATCAACACTTGAATTTGCTAGGCGCTTCTATTTTAAATTTCGAGCATCTTGATATATTATGGGCCTCAATCTGACATCCAAGTAAAATGTTATGGCCATTTGAATTTGCTAGGGGCTTCCTTGTTCAATTTTTGATGTCTCGATATACTATAGGTCGTTTTAATTTTCCTGGAGCTTCCTTGTTCAATATCCAACATTTCGATATATTATATGCCTCAATAAGACATCCGATTCAAAAGTTATAGCCATTTGAATTGTTCTAGGGCTTCTGTTTTAAAATTAGAGCGTCTTGATATATTATGGGTTTTAATCGGACATCTAACTAAGAAATCATGCGTGCTTGAATTTTCCCGGAGCTTCCTAGTTCAATATCGAGCATTTTGATAGGTCTCAATTGAAAATCCAAGACAAAATTTATGCCCGTTCGAATTTTCCCGGATCTTCTATGTTCCATTTTGACTATCTCGATATACTATGGGCATCAATTGGACAATTATGGCAATCAGAATTTGTTGGGGGCCTCCATTTTCAATTTTGAGTGTATTGATATATTATCGGCCTCAATCGAACATCCGAGAAGAAAATTATGGCTGTTTGGATTTTCCAGGAGCTTCCTTGTTTAATTTCAAACATCTCCATTGAGTCAAAAGTTATTTTCGTCTGAATTTCTTAGGGGCTCCCATTTTAAATGTCAACATTATGATATAGTATATGCCTCAATCGGACATTTGAGTAAATAGTCATGGTCATTTGAATTTGTCAGGGGAATCCTTATTCAATTTTGAGTGCCTCGATATATTATGCCCCTCAATTGGACATCGAAGTCAAAGGTTATCAACACTTGAATTTGCTAAGGGCTTCTGTTTTAAATTTTGAGCGTTTTGATATATTATGGGCCTCAATTTGACATCCAAGTAAAATGTTATGGCCGTTTGAATTTGCTAGGGGCTTGTTTGTTCAATTTTTAATGTCTCGATATACTATAGGTGTCAATAAGACAATTGAATCAAAAGTAATAGTCGTTTTAATTTTCCTGGAGCTTCCTTGTTCAATATCCAACGTTTCAATATATTATGGGCCTCAATAAGACATTTGATTCAAAAGTTATGGTCATATGAATTTTTCTAGGGCTTCTGTTTTAAAGTTATAGCGTCTTGATATATTATGGGCCTTAATTGAACATCTGGCTAAGAAATTATGCCTTTTGAATTTTATTAGAGCTTCCTTGTTTAGTATTGAGCATTTCTTGATAATATAGCCTCAATTGGAAATCCAAGTCAAAAGTTATGTCCGTTTGAATTTGCCCGGATCTTCCTTGTTCCATCTTGACTATCTTGATATAATATGGGCATCAATAGGACATACGAGTCAATAGTTATGGTAGTCAAAATTTCCAGGGGGGCTCCGTTTTCAATTTTGAGTGTATTGATATATTATCGGCCTCAATCAGACATCCGAGTAAAAAGTTATGGCCGTTTGGATTTTATAGGGATTTCCTTGTTTAATTTCGAACAACTCGATATATTATGGACCTCAACCTCAAATCTGAGTCAAAACTTATGGTTGTCTGAATTTGTTTGGGGCTTCCATTTTAAATGTCAAGCGTCTCGATATATTATATGTCTCTATCGGATATCCGAGTAAATAGTTATGATCGTTTGAATTTGTTAGAGGCTTCCTTATTCAATTTTCAGCGTCTCGATATATTTTGGACTTCATCGAACATACGAGTAAAAAGTTATGTCGTTTTGAATTTCAATGGGGCTTCCTAATTTAATTTTAAGCGTCTCCATTTACTCTAGGCCCCAACCGGATAACCTAGTCTGAAGTTATGATTGTTTGAATATGCTAGGGGCATCCATTTTCAATTTTGAGTGTCTCAATATATTATGAGGCTGAATTGGACATCCAAGTAAAAAGTTATGGCCTTTTGAATTTGCTAGGGGCTTTCATTTTCAAATTTGAGCGTATCGATATATTGTGGGCCTCAATCGAACATTCAAATAAAAAGTTATGGCAGTTTGAACATGCCAAATGCTTCCTTGTTCAATTTCGAGCGTCACAATATATTATGAGCCTCAATCGGAAATTTGAGTGAATAGTTATGCTCGTTTGAATTTGCTAGGAGGTTCTTGTTCATTTTTTAGTGTCTCGATATATTATGGGCCCAATCGGACATCTGAATAAAATTTTGTGGCCATTTGGAATTGTTTGGGGCTTTTTTGTTGAATTTTGAGTATCTCGATATACTATGTGCCTCAATCGGACATCCGAGTAAAACATTATAGCAGTTTTAATTTGCCACGGGCTATTTTGTTCAATTTCGAGCATCCTTATATATTCTGGGTCTTAATAAAAAAATTCGAGTCAAAAGTTATTCCCATTTGAATTTGCTCAGAGCTTCCTTGTTCAATATTGAGTATTTTGATATATCAAGGGCGTCAATTAGACATCCGAGTTAAAAGTTATGGCCACTTAAATTTTCCAAGGGCATCCTTGTTCAATTTTGAGCGTCTTGATATATTATGGACCTCAATCGGACATCCAAGTCAAAAGTTATGGCTGTTTGAAAATTGGTAGGGGCTTCTATTTTCAATTCCAGGTTGCTAGGCATATTTTGAGCCTCAGTCAGACATTCGAGAATAAGTTATGGCCATTTTGATTTTCCAGAGGCTTCCTTGTTTAATTTCGAACATCTCGATATATTACAAACCTCAATCGAAAATTTGAATAAAAAGTTATTGTTGTCTAAATTTGTTTAGGGCTTCTATTTTAAATGTCGAGCGTCTCGATATATTATATGCCTCAATTGGACATTTGAGTAAATAGTTATGGTCTTTTGAATTTGTTAGGGGCTTCCTTATTAAATTTTGATTGCCTCGATATATTTTGGGCCTCAATCGGACATACGAGTCAATAGTTATGTCTTGAAATTGCTAGGGGCCTCGTTTTCAGTTAAGAGCGACTAGATATATTACGAGCCTGAATTGGACATCTGAGTAAAAAGTTATGATTGTTTCAATCTATCACGGCTTCCTTGTTCAATTTCAAGTATATCAATATATTATGGATCTCAATCGGACATATGAGTCAAAAGTGTTGGTCATCTCAAATCTTGGGGCTTTCATTTTTAATTTTGAGTGTCTTGATATATTATGGGCTTTATCGGACATCCAAGTAAAAAGTTATGTCATTTTGAATTTGAATGGATTTTCTTTATTTAATTTCGAGCGTCTCGATATACTCTGGGTCTCAATCGAACAACCTAGTCCAAAGTTATGATTGTTTGAATTTTTTAGGAGCATCCATTTTCAAATTTGAGGGTCTCGATATATTGTTGGCCTCAATTGAACATCTAAGTAAAATGTTATGGCCGTTTGAACATGCCAAATGCTTCCTTGTTCAATTTCAAGCGTCTCAATATATTATTATGAGCCTCAATCAAAAATTCGAGTGAATAGTTATGCTCGTTTGAATTTTCTAGGAGGTTCTTGTTCATTTTTTAGTGTCTCGATATATTATGGGCACAATTGGACATTTGAGTAAAATTTTGTGGCATTTTGGAATTGCCTGTGGCTTCCTTGTTGAATTTTGAGTGTCTCGATATACTATGTGCCTCAATCGGACATCCGAGTAATAAGTTATAGTAGTTTTAATTTGCCACGGACTTTTTTATTCAATTTAAAGTGTCCTTATATATTATGGGCCTTAATAAAAAATCCAAGTTAAAATTTAATCCCATTTCAATTTTCCCAGAGCTTCCTTGTTCAATATTGAGTGTTTTGATATATCAAAGGTGTCAATCAGACATCCGAGTCAAAAGTTTTGGCCGTTTGAATTTGCCAAGGGATTCCTTGTTCAATTTCGAGCGTCTTCACATATTATTGGCCTCAATCGAACATCCGAGTCAAAATTTATGGCCATCTAAAATTTGGTAGGGGCTTCTGTTTTCAATTTCAAGCTACTAGGCATATTTTGAGCCTCAGTTAGACATCCGAGTAAAATGTTATGGCTGTTTGAATTCGTTAGGGGCTTCCTTATTCAATTTCGAGCATTTGGATATATTATGGGCCTCAATCGAAAATCCGAGTCAAAAGTTATGGCCGACTGAATATTTTAGGGGCTTTCATTCTGAATTTCAAATGTCTCGATATATTATATGTCTCAATTGGACATCCAAGTGAAAGTTTGTGTAGTTTGAATTTGCCACGAGCTTCTTTGTTCAATTTCGAGCGTCTCGATATATTATGAGCCTTAAAGCCTTAATTAGAAATCCGACTCAAAAGTTATGCTCATTTGAATTTGCTCAGAGCTTTCATGTTCAATATAGAGTGTTTCAATATATCGTGGGCCTCAATCAAACATCCAAGTAAAGAGTTATGGCCATTTGAATTTGCCAAGGGCTTCCTTATTCAGTTTTGAGCATCTCGATATATTGTGGGCCTCAATTGGACATCTGATCCTACAATTATGACCGTTTATATTTTTCTAGAGCTTCCTTATTCAATATCGAGCGTCTCGATATATTATGGACCTCAATTGGACATCTGAGTATAAAGTTATGGCCATTTGAATTTGCCAGGGGCTTTCTTGTTTAATTTTGAGCATCTCGATATACTATAGGCCTCAACCAGATAACCGAGTCAAAAGTTATAACCATTTGAATTGTCTTGGGCTTCTGTTTTAAATTTAGAGTGTTTTGATATATTATGAGCCTCAATCGAACAATCAAATCAAAAGTTACGGTCGTATGAAATTTGCCTTGGGATTGCATTTTCAATTCTAAGCGTCTTGGCATATTATAAGCCTCAATCAAACATCCAAGTAAAATGTTATGGCCATTTGAATTTGCCTGAAGCTTCCTTGTTTAGTTTAACCTGCCTCAGCATATTATGAGCCTCAATCAGACATCCAAGTAAAAAGTTATGACTGTTTGTATTTGTTAGGGACTTCCTTGTTCAATTTTGAGCATCTCAATATATTAACGGGCCTCAATCGAAAATCTGATTCAAAAGTTATGACCGTCTGTCATACCCTAATATCGTCCGGGGATGATCATTTGCTAATGTTTTGATTCTTCTAGCTGAATTGAGCTACTTGACACCAGCTGCTGTGCAATCTGAAAGGTTTTTTAACGTTTAAAAAAACACAAAAAATACCCAAATGGGAGGGCAAAAGGGTCATTTGGAAACTTTTTCAGACCCCTGGCTCGCCCAGGCAAGCCTCTGGCTCGTCTGGGCCACCAAAATAACTTCATGGTGAAGTAACCAGCTCACCTGCGTAAGCAAGGTTGCTTCAGAATGAAGTAACAGCTCGCCTGGGCGAGTACCTTCATCCCAAATGCCTTGTTTTGCTATAAATAGGTGTGAAGGGAGGCTGAGCAAGGGGTTTTAAGGTCCAAAGGTGAAGGAATTGAGAGAAAGAAGAGAGAAGAAGAAGAAAGAAGAGACAATGAAGCCAAAGCACTGCCGAATCACGACCATGATCAACTTCTACCTCGTTCTTGATTCGTTCTTCATTCGTCATTCGATTAGTGTTTGCTTTTAAGAATTTGAATGTGATCTATGCACCCTTAGGGGTCCTCTTTCTTGTTTTGTGCATCTTCATCTCCTTCTCCTATCATCGGTAATCGCTTTTCTTTTGTAAAGTAAGTTTTAACCGATCAATAGGACCGCAAGTTATCTGTAAAAAAGGATTGAAGGTTAATAAGCAAAACCAAAATAAAACCAACTGATAAACTTCTTCATCAAATATCACTTGAGGTCATTTCAAGGTCAAACACCTTAATGACTCTCTCCTCTTTTCAAAAATAAAAAATTGTCTCAAGGTCCAACGCCTTAACGATTCTCTCCGCTTTTCAAAGTTTAAAACATCGTTTCAAGGTACAACACCTTAAACAACTTTTGTTCACAATTAAAATCAATCTTTCAAAAAACATAAAATCAATGTAACACACAAAAGTTTCAGACTTAAAGAACTACATACGTCTGAATTCCTCATTGCACCTGAGGATACATAGGAGTGAGGGAAACACCCTTGTCGACCCCAAAAAAATAAGAAATATAAAAAGGGAAAATACACTCGATTAAAGGTTGTCGTCCCTTGTGACGGGCGCGTAGGGTGATAATACCTTCCCCAAGTGTAAACAACTCTCGAACCCTCATTTTTAACACTCACAGACCCTTTTTGGTTTTTCTAATGTTTTCCTCAAATAAACGTTGGTGGCGACTCCGCTTATTTTCTCCCTTGGAGACGAACACTTTGGCCTATCAAGGTTGGCCTTTTCACACCCCCGCTGAAGGGTAGGTTGCGACATCGTCTAAATTTAGGCATCTCAATATATTAACGGGCCTCAATTGAAAGGGCTTCCATTTTAAATTTCGAGTGTCTCGATATATTATATGCTTCAATCAGACATCTGCGTAAATAGTTATGGTCATTTGAATTTGTCAAGGGCTTCCTTCTTCAATTTTCAGCATCTTGATATATTATAGGCCTCAATTGGATATCCGAGTCAACAATTATGGTCGTCTAGATATATTACAGGTCTAAACTTTAAAGTTGAAAAAAATGCACACACATGACCTTTATTTATAGCCTAAGTGTCACACAAAATTTCAGGGAAATTTGAATTTCTATTCAAATTTCACTTGAATTTGAAATTGAATTTGTGGAGCCAAATTTTGGAGCCAAAATTTCACTAATTATGATTAGTGAATTTTAGCTATGGTTCAGCCTACTAATCCAAGATCAAGTCCAAGATTCTCCACTAAGTGTACTTAGGTGTCATGAGGCATGTAATGCATGAAGGACATGCACAAAGTGTGACTATATGATGTGGTAATGAGGTGTAGTAAGCAAATGCTCACCTCCCCTCTAAAATTTAATTGGATTAGGCTTCTCCCAATTCAATTAATTTTATTTTTCAACAAACACATCAAATATTCACTTAATGCATGTGAAATTACAAAACTACCCCTAACACAAAAAAACTAGTCTAGGTGCCCTAAAATACAAGGGCTGCAAAATCCTACATTTCTAGGGTACCCTACCTACATTATGGAGCCCTAAATACAAGGCCCGAAAATAATGAAACCTTAATCTAATATGTACAAAGATAAGTGGCCTCATACTTAGCCCATGGGCCCGAAACCTACCCTAAGGCTCATGAGAACCCTAGGGCCTTCTCTTGCATCTCTGGCCCAATCTTCATAGAGTCTTGTATCCAATGCCCTTAGGAGGTAGGATTGCATCACTTTCATTTTCAAATTTGAGCATCTCGATATATTATGGGCTTCAATCGGACATCTGAGTAAAAATTTATGGCCGTTTTGAATTTTCCAAATGCTTCCTTGTTAAATTTTGAGTGTCTCAATATATTATGGGCCTCAATCGGAAATTTGAGTTAAAAGTTATGCCCGTTTGAATTTTCCAGGAGGCTTTTGTTCATTTCTTAGTGTCTTGATATATTATGGGTCCAATCGGACTTCTAAATAAAATGTTGTGGTTGTTTGGAATTGCCCGGGGCTTTCTTGTTGACTTTCGAGTGTCTCGATATATTATGTGCTTCAATTGGACATCTGAGTCAAAAGTTATGGCCGTCTAAATTCTTGGGGCTGCAATTCTTAATTTCCTGCATCTCGATATATTATGGGCCTCAATTGGACATCTGAGCAAAAAATTATGACCATGTGAATTTTCCAGGGACTTCCTTCTTCTATTACAAGCTTCTCGATGCAGAAGCAAATGCCTTTGGTGTTTTGATGATGATCATGATGATTTGATGTAAATGATGCAAATGGGCTTTTCAAGTTTAAATTCAAGACAAAGATTCAAGAATACACGCCACAACATCAAGATGATCACTAGTATTTTAGGAAGGGAATTCCTAATTGATTTAGCAAAAGGTTTGGCCAAGTAATTTAAGTTAAAAAGTGTTTTTCAAGAGATTTACTCTCTGGTAATCGATTACCAGAGGATGTAATCGATTACCAGTGGCCAAAAATGCTTTACAACAGCTACAAAATATTTGAATTCAAATTTTAGACTGTGTAATCGATTACACAATATTGGTAATCGATTACCAGCAGTTAATGAACGTTTTAATTCAAATTTTGAAAGCTGTAATCGATTACACAAATCCTGTAATCGATTACCAGACAAGATTTTCAGAAAAATATTTCTAAGAGTCACAACTTCTCAAAAGGTTTTTACATGACCACCAATGGTCTATATATATGTGACTTAGAACACGAATTTGCTCAGAGTTTTTCAGAACAACAAGTGTTTATTCTCTCAAAAAGCAAAATCGTTTTATCCTCTTAAGAATTCCTTGGCCAATTCAATTGCAATTCATTAAGGAATCATTTGAGTGCTCAGATTGTAAAATCTATCTCTTTCAAGAGAGATTCATTATTCTTCTCTTTCTAATTCTCTAAGGGATTAAGAGACCGAGGGTCTCTTGTTGTAAAAGAATACTAAACACAAAGGAAGGATTGTCCTTGTGTGTTTAGAACTTGTAAAAGGATTTTACAAGATAGTGGAACTTTCAAGCGGGTTGCTTGGGGACTGGATGTAAGCACAAGGGTGTGACCGAACCAGTATAAATCTGAGTTTGCACTTTCTCTTCCCTTAAACTCCTTTATTTATTATTGTTTCATCTTTATATTCAAATTGTTCTATTTGAATCAATATTTAAGAAGTTCATTATTAAGGGAATTTGTAACTTGAATAGAAAGTGAAATAGAATTTTAATTGGGGAAATAGTGTGTAATATCTTAATTCAACCCCCCCCCCTTCTTAAGATATCTGAGGCCACTTGTCCAACAAGTGGTATCAGAGCTTCATTCTTGTATAAAGCTTAGAAGCTTCAAGAAAAATGGCCTCAGCAAACTCCTTATTTCCAGAAGGAAATTCTATCAATAGACCTCCAATCTTTAATGGAGAGGGTTACCACTACTGGAAAACCCGAATGCAAATTTTTATTGAGGCAATAGACTTAAGTATTTGGGAAGCCATAGAAATAGGGCCATATATACCCACCACAGTAGAAAGAATAACAATAGATGGTAGCACATCAAGTGAAAGCATAACAATAGAAAAACCTAGAGATAGATGGTCTGAAGAGGATAGAAGACGAGTAAAATACAATTTAAAAGCCAAAAACATAATAACATCTGCCCTGGGAATGGATGAATATTTCAAGGTTTCAAATTGTAAGAGTGCTAAGGAAATGTGGGACACTCTACAATTAACACATGAAGGAACTACAGATGTTAAAATATCTAGGATAAACACACTAACCCATGAGTATGAACTGTTTAGGATGAATGCAAATGAAAGCATTCAAGACATGCAAAAGAGATTTACACATATAGTATGGAATCTTCTGAAGATTCAGAAAATGAAGAAATAAACATCTGCCTTATGGCTAAAAGTTATGATAGTGATGAAGAGGTGTCTTTGAGGAAGGAGTGGTACATAGATAGCGGATGCTCAAAACATATGACTGGAGATGCATCAAAGTTTACACATATCTCTCCAAAGAAAAGCGAGCATGTAACATATGGTGACAACAACAAAGGAAGAATCCTTGGAGTTGGTAAAATAGGTACAAATTCTTCAAACTCCATTGAAAATGTTCTACTTGTTGAAGGTCTTAAGCACAGCCTGCTTAGTGTTAGTCAATTATGTGACAAAGGCTATCTAATATCATTTGATTCTCAAAAATGTCTTATAGAACATAAGCATGACATTAATATAAAGCATGTAGGACATAGAGTCAACAATGCATACATGATAGACTTAAGCCCAAAACTAGATAACAATCATTGTTTTCTTAGCAAAGATGATGATCCATGGTTATGGCATAAAATAATTGATCACATCAACATGGATCACTTAAATAAATTAATTTCGAAAGATTTAATTGTTGGTTTGCCTAAATTAAAATTTGAAAAAGATAGATTATGTGATGCATGTCAAAAGGGTAAACAAACTAGAGTCTCATTCAAACCCAAAAATATTGTTTCAACTACTCAACCCTTACAACTATTGCATATGGATTTATTTGGTCCTTCTAGAACTATGAGTTTTGGAGGAAATTATTATGCTCTTGTCATAGTTTGAATTTTGAAACATATGCTCCAGTTGCTAGATTAGAAGCCATTAGAATGCTCTTAGCATATGCATCCATAATGAACTTTAAGCTTTATCAAATGGATGTTAAAAGTGTTTTTCTGAATGGCTTAATTCAAGAAGAAGTATATGTTGAACAACCACCATGTTTTGAAATATTGGATAAGCCATGTTTATAAATTGAAAAAGGTTTTATACGGCTTGAAACAAGCCCCTAGGGCTTGGTACGAGCGTTTAAGTAAGTTCCTTTTAGAAAAGGACTTTTCTAGAGGAAAAGTGGATACTACTCTTTTTATAAAGAGAAAATCACATGATATTTTATTAGTTCAAATTTATGTTGATGACATTATTTTTGGATCCACTAACGAATTGTTGTGCAAGGAATTCTCCCATGACATGCAAAGTGAGTTTGAAATGTCAATGATGGGAGAACTTAACTTCTTTCTTGGATTGCAAATTAAACAAACTAAGGATGGTATCTTTGTCAATCAATCCAAGTATTGCAAAGAGTTAATCCATAAATTCGACATGGAAAATGCTAAGCACATGGCTACACCAATGAGCACTACTTGCTATCTAGATAAAGATGAAACCGGTCAGTCAATAGATGTTAAGCAATATTGAGGTATGATCGGATCACTTCTTTATTTATCTGCTAGCAAGCCTGATATAATGTTTAGTGTATTTATGTGTGCTAGATTTCAATCAAATCCTAAACAATCACATCTTAGTGCTGTTAAAAGGATCATTAGATATTTGGTAGGCACTACAAACATAGGTTTATGGTATCCTAGAAATTCCACATGCACATTAATTGGATATTCTGATTCAGACTTTGCTGGTTCTAAAACAGATAGAAAGAGCACTAGTGGAACTTGTCAATTCATTGGATATGCTCTAGTTTCTTGGCACAGTAAGAAACAAAATAGTGTTGCTTTATCCACTGTAGAAGCGGAATATATTTCTACCGGCAGTTGTTGTGCACAAATCTTATGGATGAAGCAACAACTTTCTGATTATGGAATTCTTCTTGACCATATACCTATTAGATGTGATAATACAAGTGCAATTAATCTCTCCAAGAACCCAGTTCAACACTCTAGAACCAAACATATAGAAATTAGGCACCATTTTCTTAGAGATCATGTCCTAAAGGGAGATTGTGTATTAGAGTTTGTTGATACTAAGAATCAACTTGCTGATATTTTCACAAAACCTCTCCCCAAAGAAGCATTCTTCTCTATTAGAAGGGAATTAGGCCTCTTAGATGTTAGTGATTTAGACAAATAAGGATTGATTGATTAATTTATTCTTATGATTGATTGTTTATATGTTACTTTGATTGTTTTTGTTTAATTCTTGTTATTATGATAGAATTTATGTATTCATGTGTGTTTTATAGTTGAATGATTGAATTAAGTGCATTAGTAGTGATGATTAATCATATTAGATTTGTTTAGCATAGACATAGGTATTTTTTTTAAGAAACTAGCCTAGTTTATGCTCTGGTAATCGATTACCATCCAGTGTAATCGATTACACAAGAACAGGCAGCCTGTAATCGATTACCAGAAGGCTTATTACTCCTGTAATTGATTACAACTCATCCTCATCTATAAATACTAACAAAATCAGAGTTGCTGCGCAGCCAAGGCTTTTCCTCACGCGTCCTCCATACCTAAATCTTCCAACCTTCGTATCTCACTCAATTCTTCACCAAATCACGTCCCGTAAAGCCTAATCTTCCTTTATTTCACTCCTCTTTTCACTTCCACCGATTAAAATTCACTAAAACTTCATCAAATGGCAGAGCCATCGAAGAAGAGAAAGGGATCATCCTCCACCGCTGCTGCTGCTGCCCATCGCCGCCACGGACCATCCGGAGCATCCACAACACCTATTCATCCATCTTTGTCATCTCCAAGATCATCCACATTGTTTTCTTCCGATGATCAGCGTCTACGGTACCTCTCTCAATTTTCTTCTAGGATCATCTTAGACCCTAAGTACCTAGACGTAGAGTTCTTTAATGATGAAACGTTTGATTGCTATCAAGTGTTTCAAAATTCTGGCCTTGTTGATTTCATGTCATTAAAATTGCCACATTATCCTGAACTTGTAAAGGTCTTCTACTGCAATTTAAAAATTCAGGATGGCATTATTACCTCTAAGGTGCATGGTATTCCTATGGTCATTGATCAGTCATTGTTCTTTTCTTTAACTCATTTACCCAATCAAGGTGCACCTTTTGAGGGCACCATTTTGTTCATGACTGGAAATTTCATTATTCTAGTCATGATGCTCGTCGTATGGTCTGCAATGACCAGGCTGAAATGACCGGTAGATTGCTGGCTGGGTCATTCACATTTGATAATCGCATCATGCACTATATAATTGTTAGAATTTTGCTTCCCCGGTCTTCAAATTTAGCACAAGCCTCTGAGGAGGATTTGATTCTGATGTGGGCTTTTCTCACCGGTTGTCAGATTGACTGGGCTCATTTGGTTCGGTACCGAATGCTTAAGGCATTACGGGCCAATGCACCTCTACCTTACCCACAATTGATAACTTTGTTTCTGCGTCATTTTCAAATTCCGTTTGATGATGAACCATTTGTTCAAGTCAAGCGTTCCTTTGCAATTGGTGCTGGTGCAGTGACTTCCTTTGGTTACCGTAAGGATCGGAATGTTCAATGGCTGAAGAAGGACGCACTCCCTCCTCAAGATGAGCGTACTCCTTCACCTCCTTCTCAGCGAGAAGATTCAACACTCATGAATGAAGTCCTTACGGAATTACGAGGTCTTCGTTCTTATGTTGGTGAACGTTTCGACTCATTGGATACACGTTTTGCCGTCATGGATATTCGCCTCACACAGCTTGAAAAGGATGTAGGTTACATTCGTCAGAGTTTCGATCTTCCACCACCACCTCCACCTTCTTAGATTTTAGTTTCTAATTATATGTCTCTTTTAATCCGTGTATTTTGGCTATGCTACTTAGATCATTATGTTCAGTACTTTATTTATCTTGTAGTATTTGGATTTCAGATTTTGTGCTTTGATACTGTGTAGTTTTGGTTTTAAATTGTTTGGATTCTGGTTTGATTGTGTCTTATTTGTGAGTTTGATTGGTTATGTTTTATACTTTGATATTGATGCCCATGTACTTTGGCTTTTTGATGTTGCCAAAGGGGGAGAAAAATGGGGTGTAGAAAAGCTTAGAAAAAGCTTAGAAATCAAGTGATAAAAGTTAGAAATCAAGTGATCATCAATTCCAAAACATAGGGGGAGTAAACGCAAATTTTATATATATACATTGCTTGCTTGAATCTTGATTTCAGGACTTATATTGTCATCATCAAAAAGAGGGAGATTGTAGAAGCAAATGCCTTTGGTGTTTTGATGATGATCATGATGATTTGATGTAAATGATGCAAATGGGCTTTTCAAGTTTAAATTCAAGACAAAGATTCAAGAATACACGCCACAGCATCAAGATGATCACTAGTATTTTAGGAAGGGAATTCCTAATTGATTTAGCAAAAGGTTTGGCCAAGTAATTTAAGTTAAAAAGTGTTTTTCGAGAGATTTACTCTCTGGTAATCGATTACCAGAGGATGTAATCGATTACCAGTGGCCAAAAATGCTTTACAACAGCTACAAAATATTTGAATTCAAATTTTAGACTGTGTAATCGATTACACAATATTGGTAATCGATTACCAGCAGTTAATGAACGTTTTAATTCAAATTTTGAAAGCTGTAATCGATTACACAAATCCTGTAATCGATTACCAGACAAGATTTTCAGAAAAATATTTCTAAGAGTCACAACTTCTCAAAAGGTTTTTACATGACCACCAATGGTCTATATATATGTGACTTAGAACACGAATTTGCTCAGAGATTTTCAGAACAACAAGTGTTTATTCTCTCAAAAAGCAAAATCGTTTTATCCTCTTAAGAATTCCTTGGCCAATTCAATTGCAATTCATTAAGGAATTATTTGAGTGCTCAGATTGTAAAATCTATCTCTTTCAAGAGAGATTCATTATTCTTCTCTTTCTAATTCTCTAAGGGATTAAGAGACCGAGGGTCTCTTGTTGTATAAGAAAACTAAACACAAAGGAATGATTGTCCTTGTGTGTTTAGAACTTGTAAAAGGATTTTACAAGATAGTGGAACTCTCAAGCGGGTTGCTTGGGGACTGGACGTAGGCACAAGGGTGTGACCGAACCAGTATAAATCTGAGTTTGCACTTTCTCTTCCCTTAAACTCCTTTATTTATTATTGTTTCATATTTATATTCAAATTGTTCTATTTGAATCAATATTTAAGAAGTTCATTATTAAGGGAATTTGTAACTTGAATAGAAAGTGAAATAGAATTTTAATTGGGGAAATAGTGTGTAATATCTTAATTCAACCCCCTCTTCTTAAGATATCTGAGGCCACTTGTCCAACACTCGATATACTATGGGCTTCAGTCGGACAATCTAGTCAAAAGTTATGGTCATTTGAATTTTCTTGTAGCTTCCTTGTTCAATATCAAGCGTTCCAATTTTGAGCATTTCTATATATTATAGGTATCATTTGGACATCTAAGTAAAAAAATAATGACCGTTTGAATTTGCTTGGGCGTTCCTTGTTTTATTTCAAGCGTCTCGATATACAACGGGCCTCAATCGGACAATCAAGTCAAAAGTTATGGTTGTTAGAATTTTCCTGGAGCTTCCTTGTTCAATATCAAGCGTTTCGTTATATTATGTGCCTTAATCGGACATCCAATTCAAAAGTTATGGCCATTTGAATTGCCCAGAGGTTCCGTTTTAAATTTTGAGCGTCTTGATATATTATGGGCCTTAATCGGACATTCGAGTCAAATGTTATGTTTCCTAGAGCTTCCCTATTCAATATCGAGTATTTTGATATATTGTGAGCCTCAATCGGAAATTTGAGTCAAAAGTTATGCATGCTCGAATTTTCCTGGAGCTTCCTTGTTCAATTTTGAGCGTCTTGATATATTATGGGCATCAATCGGACATCTGAGTCAAAAGTTATAGGTGTTTCAATTGTCCCGTTGCTTTTGTTTTAAATTTAGGGGCATCTTGATATATTATAAGCCTCAATCGGACATACGAGTCAAAAGTTATGGTCTGAAGTTTTTAGGGGCTTCCTTGTTCAATTTTGAGCATCTAGATATATTGTACATTTAATAATATTTTTGTTTAAATATGAAAGATTTGTCCATGATGTCGCAACCTGCCCTCCGGCGAGGGGGCACGAAAAGGCCTCTCGTATGGGCCAAGGGTGCATCTTCCATTGAAGGAAAATGCGTGGAGTCACCACCAACGTTTATTTGAGAAAAACGTCGGAAAAACCAAAATGGGAAAGGTCGAAGGTCTGCATATTTTGAAAATGAGGGTTCAGGACGGGGAAGGTATTAGCACCCCACGTGCCTGTCACAAGGGACGGTAGCCTCTAATCGAGTGTGTGAATCATGACTTCAATATTACTTATTTTCCCTTTTATCCTTATGCTTTTTTATGTATTTTTCCTTTTTATGCTTTTTTATGTTTTTCTTGCCTTTTTATGTTTTTTTACTTTTTTGTGGTCGACAAGGGTGTTTCGCTCGCTCCTACGTGTTCCTCAATTGCGATGAAGAAATCAGACTTACGTAGTTCTTTAAGAACTGAACGTTGGTTAAGGTGTTTTTATGTTTTTTGAAAGATTGATTTTAGTTAAGAACAAAAGTCGTTTAAGGTGTTGGACCTTTAAACAATCTTTTGATGTTTGAAAAGAGAGAATCATTAAGGCGCTGGACCCTTTTGAACGATCTCTTGATTTATGAATAGAGGGGAGAACCGTTAAGACGTTGGACCTTGAACGGTTTCAAATGACTTTTTTTTTTGCAGGCAAAAGTTTTATTTGTGAGTTGATTTTAGCCTTAATTTCACTTGGTTATATTTCAACTCATTTAAAGAGAACTTTCAAAGTAAATTTCCGGTTGAAACTCACCTTTTTAATGATTTACGAGGTTACAGCATAAAGGATCGGTTGAATTTTATTTTAAATGCGATTAAATGAGATTACAATGCAAACAATCGATCGGAATTCATTTTAACATTGATTAAGTGAGGTTATGACTTAAACGATCGGTCAAAATTTGCTTAAAACGAAGAAAAATAATACCGAAATTAGACGAGATGAAGATGAAAACATGCAAAGATAGAATGGACCCCTAAGGGTGCATAGAATGAATTCAAAGCTTTGAAATCGAAAACTAACCGGTTGAAGATTGACGAACGACAAAGAACGAACGAAGAACGGTGAAGAACGTTCATGGAATTTATCACAGAAACGTCACGAAACCACCATGGCTTGGATTTTCTCCTTCTTTCTTCTCTCACTAATTTTAAGTGAATTCTGAATACCCAAGGTGTTGAACCCTTCATACTCAACCTCCCTCCCCTATTTATAACAAAAATAGAGGAGGTGCTTGCCGCCGAGCTCGCCCAGGCGAGCTGGTTGCTTATTGGTGAAGCTTTCTAATGGGCCCTGATAGGCCCAATGCTGAAGGACACCCCCCAGTTTGATCAGTTCACCCGCATTTTTCATATTTTGCTCATTTCCTTTTGAAATGTCACAAAACTTTACAAATTATGTGGCGAAGAGTGTTAAGCATCTCAACTCAGCTGACAAGAATTTAAATGGTTGTAAACAAACGTCCCCACACAAAAGTAGGGTATGATTGTTGCCCTTTTTTACTTATCTTTTATTGGAGATAAAAGGGAAGTAAAGATAAGATACTAATTTCGTTCGAACCGCATTTCCACCCGACCAACCATTAGCTCAATTAGTGAAACCTGTCAAAAGAAAGAGCATAAAAGACATCAGGTGCACCAACAAAAGCCTTGGTGCCTTGAAAGTGATAAAAGAAATTGTTAGACAAATGACCTCAGTTATCTTACGAAGGGGGGGGGGGGGTTGAATTAAGATAACAAGAACTATTCCCCAATTTAAAATTTCGCTCTCTCTTTTTAGATTAACAATGCACCCTTAACATGAATTACTCAAAAGATAATTCAGAATAAACTTCTTTAAAGGCAAAAGATAAATAGCAATAAATAAAAGAAGTTTAAGGGAAGAGAGAAATGCAAACTTGATTTATACTGGTTCGGTCACTTCCTGTGCCTACGTCCAGTCCTCAAGCAACCCACTTGAGATTTTCCACTCTCTTTGTAAAATCCTTTTACAAAGTCTGAATCACACAGGGACAACCCTTCCCTTGTGTTCAGGAATCCTTTACAACAAGAGACCCTCAGTCTCTTAACCCTTTTCCAGAAGTAAAAAGAAAAGAAGAAGAAATCTCTCTTGAAAGAGACAGATGGTACAATGAAGACCAATCACAATTCCTTATTTGAATATGCAAGTGTTTGACCAAGGAATTCTTTGAGAGGATAAGACATTTCAATTTAGAAAAACTCTCTTAATCTTTTGAGAGGATAAAACTTTTTGGGCAATCAAAAAACTCTCTCTTAATTCGTGTTTCCAAGTCACATATAAATAGACCTTTGATGGCCATTCATAAACCATTTGAATAGATGTGACTCTTGAAAGTTATTTTCTGAAAATCTCCTCTAGTAATCGATTACAATAATTGTGTAATCGATTACAGGCTTTAATATTTGAATTAAAACGTTTATTAACTGCTGGTAATCGATTACCAATATGGTGTAATCGATTACATAGTATAAAATTTGAATTCAAATATTTAGTAGCTATTGTAAAGCATTTTTGGCCACTGGTAATCGATTACATCCTCTGGTAATCGATTACTAGAGAGTAAATCTCTTGAAAAACACTTTTTAACATGCATTACTTGGCCAAACCTTTTGCTATATCAATTAGGAATTTCCTTCCTAAGTCATCTAAATGTTGTGACTTGTAATCTTGAAGCATTGTCTTGAAAAGCCCATTTGCATCAATTGTTAAAAAAGAACTAAGCAATACAAACAAAATCCAAACATAGCCAAACATGAAACCAAAATAAATCCACACATTGTTACAACCAACCAAAGCAAAGTCCTGAAATATAATAATAGTGCAAGAGTACGATAACTAGAGCAACAAAAAGCCAAATACACGGTGATAAAACAAAGTACTAAGAATACTTAATTACTAATAAGACTCAGTCATAATAATAATAACAATTAATCTAAGAGGATGATGGAGGCGGTGGTGGTTGGTCAAAGCAAGTACGGATGAAGGAGACATCTTCTTCAACTTGTGTGAGGCGAATATCCATGCCGGCAAAGCGCATATCCAATGAGTCGAAACGTTCACCATCATAAGAACGAAGACCTCGTAATTTGGTAAGGACTTCATTCATGAGTGCGGAATCTTCGCGTTGAGGAGGAGGTGAAGGAGTACGTTCATCTTGAGGAGGGAGTGCATCCTTCTTCAGCCATTGACCATTCCGATCTTTACGGTACCCAAAGGAGGTCACTGCACCAGCACCAATTGCAAAGGAACGCTTGACTTGAACAAAGGGTTCATCATCAAGCGGAATTTGAAAATGACGCAAAAACAGAGTAATCAAATGTGGATAAGGAAGAGGTGCATTGGCCCGTAATGCCTTATGCATTCGGTACCAAACCAAATGGGCCCAGTCGATCTGACGATCGGTAAGAAAAGCCCACATAAGAATCAAATCCTCCTCAGAGGCTTGTGCTAAATTTGAAGACCGAGGAAGAAAAATTCTAACAATGATATAATGCATGATGCGATTATCAAATGTTAATGACCCGGCCAGCAATCTACCGGTCATTTCAGCTTGATCATTGCAGACCATGCGACGAGCATCATGACTCGAATAATCGAATTTCCAGTCATCAACAATGGTGCCCTCAAAAGGTGCACCTTGACTGGGTAAATGAGTCAAAGAAAAGAATAGTGACTGATCAATGACCATAGAAATACCATGCACCTCAGAGGTAATAATGCCATCCTGAATTTTTAAATTGCAGTAGAAGACCTTTACAAGTTCAGGATAATGTGGCAATTTTAATGACATGAAATCAACAAGGCCAGAATTTTGAAACACTTAATAGCAATCAAACGTTTCATCATTAAAGAATTCTACGTCTAGGTACTTAGGGTCTAAGATGATTCTAGAAGAAAACTGAGAAAGGTACCGTAGACGCTGATCATCGGATGAAAACAATGTTGATGATCTTGGAGATGACAAAGAAGGATGAATAGGTGTTGTGGGTGCTCCAGATGGGCCGTGGCGGCGATGGGCAGCAACAGCAGCGGTGGAGGATGATCCCTTTCTCTTCTTCGATGGCTCTTCCATTTGATGAAGTTTTTGTGGATTTTGATCGGTGGAAGTGAAAGAGGAGTGAAAAAGAGGAAGATTGGGCTTTACGGGACGTGATTTGGTGAAGAATTGAGCGAGATTCGAAGATTTGAAGTTTTAGGTATGGAGGAGGCTTTGGCTGCGCAGCAGTTCTGATTTCGTGAATATTTATAGATGAGGACGAATTGTAATCGATTACAAGGCTTGGTAATCGATTACAGGAGTAATGAGCCTTCTGGTAATCGATTACAGGATGTTGTAATCGATTACAGGCTGCTTGTTCTTGTGTAATCGAATACAGTAAATGGTAATCGATTACCAGAGCATAAACTAGGCTAGTTCCTCTAAAGTAACCTATGTTTATGCTAAATACATCTAACACTTGTCAATCACCATCACTAATATGTATTTAATTCATTCAAACAAGTATTAATCAAACAATTAACACACACCAATCAAATATAATCAAATACTTACAATTAAACACAATCTAACAAAAGCAATCATCAAAACATAATCAAAAACAATAATCAACATAACTATCAATCAAAAACATTAATGACAATCAAATACTTAAGGAGTAAAAAAGCATCAAAAAATCAATCAAAAGTTAACAATCATAGACAAAAATCATCAAAGTAATCAACCAATGACAAGTGACCTGTTGGTATCATTTGATATTACTTGTTGGGCTTGTTGATCAAGTGGCCTTTGTTTGTTGTCTCCATAAATCACATATCCATTTGTCTTGGGGAGAAATATGAATAAACTTTGATGCATGCCATGTGTTTGGAGAAATTGCTATCAATGTATCGCCTTTGCTCTTCTCCGTTTTCTCAGTCTTTCATCATGATACCCAGATTTATGATTTTATTTTTCTGAATCACTTGAAGAATTTTTTTTTTATTTTCTTCCCAAGTGATCTATGCTTTCTTTTCTTTCTTTTCTTTGAGATTCCTCTTGTCGGATTTTTCAATTTTTCTTTCAAAGAAGATAATCGAATCTCACGTGCCCGGGTTGATTACTATCATACCATGTTGGGGCTAAGGAGGAGTCTTCTTCTTTCTTCTTTGTATTGATGTTTGATTCCCTTTTATTTCTTTTGTTTTTCAGAAATTTATTGAACCTTTTCACAAAGAGTCTGAAATCATCATCATCTTCTTCTGTTTCAGTCAAGTCCTCTTTGTCACTTTCTTCTTGAATAAAAGATGATGAGACTCTGAGTGTTATTCCTTTTCTCTTTATATCATTCTCTTCATGTTGATGGAGTCTCATAAGTTCCATTTCATGTTCTTGAAGTTTTCCAAAGAGAGTGGCAAGAGACATATTAGTGAGATCTCTTGATTCTGCAATTGCTGTTACTTTTGGTTGCCATTGCCTGCTTAAACATCTCAACACTTTGTTAATAAGATCTTCATTAGGAAATATTTTTCCCAATGATGCAAGATGATTAACTATACGAGTAAATCTCTTCTGCATATCTTCTATGGTCTCATATTTAAGCATTTTGAACAGTTCATATTCATGTGTGAGAATGTTTATTCTAGATCTCTTGACATCAGTTGGGCCTTCATAGGTTACTTGCAATGTATCCCACATTTCTTTTGCATTTTTACAATTTGAGACTCTAAAAAATTCATCCATGCCTAATGCAGAAGTGATTATATTTTTGGCCTTTAAATTGTATTGAACCTTTCTTCTTTCATCATCATTCCATTCTTCTCTTGGTTTTTCTTTAGTTGCATTTCCCACTACCTTTGAAGGAATAAAAGGACCAACTTCAATGGCTTCCCATATATTTAAATCTATGGCTTCAATAAGGATCTGCATTCGGGTTTTCCAATAGTAATAACCCTCGCCATTGAACATAAGAGTCCTATTAATAGAATTTCCCTCAAGAAATGGAAAGTTGGATGAGGCCATTTCTATTCTTGAAGTTTTTAAACTTTATACAAGAATCCTGCTCTGATATCACTTGTTAGACAAATGGCCTGAGTTATCTTAAGAAGGGGGGGGGGGTTGAATTAAGATAACAAGAACTATTCCCCAATTTAAAATTTCGCTCTCTCTTTTTAGATTAACAATGCACCCTTAACATGAATTACTCAAAAGATAATTCAGAATAAACTTCTTTAAAGGCAAAAGATAAATAGCAATAAATAAAAGAAGTTTAAGGGAAGAGAGAAATGCAAACTTGATTTATACTGGTTCGGTCACTTCCTGTGCCTACGTCCAGTCCTCAAGCAACCCACTTGAGATTTTCCACTCTCTTTGTAAAATCCTTTTACAAAGTCTGAATCACACAGGGACAACCCTTTCCTTGTGTTCAGGAATCCTTTACAACAAGTGACCCTCAGTCTCTTATCCCTTTTCCAGAAGTAAAAAGAAAAGAAGAAGAAATCTCTCTTGAAAGAGACAGATTGTACAATGAAGATCAATCACAATTCCTTATTTGAATATGCAAGTGTTTGACCAAGGAATTCTTTGAGAGGATAAGACATTTCAATTTAGAAAAACTCTCTTAATCTTTTGAGAGGATAAAACTTTTTGGGCAATCAAAAAACTCTCTCTTAATTCGTGTTTCCAAGTCACATATAAATAGACCTTTGATGGCCATTCATAAATAATTTGAATAGATGTGACTCTTGAAAGTTATTTTCTGAAAATCTCCTCTGGTAATCGATTACAATAATTGTGTAATCGATTACAGGCTTTAATATTTGAATTAAAACGTTTATTAACTGCTGGTAATCGATTACCAATATGGTGTAATCGATTACATAGTATAAAATTTGAATTCAAATATTTAGTAGCTGTTGTAAAGCATTTTTGGTCACTGGTAATCGATTACCAGAGAGTAAATCTCTTGAAAAACACTTTTTAACATGCATTACTTGGCCAAACCTTTTGCTATATCAATTAGGAATTTCCTTCCTAATGTACTAGTGATCATCTAAATGTTGTGACTTGTAATCTTGAAGCATTGTCTTGAAAAGCCCATTTGCATCAATTGCATCATATCATCATGATCATCATCAAAATACCAAAGGCATTTGCATCTACAGAAATGCATAACCGTGACGGTCTCCGCATGTTATCGGACTCGCTTGTCTCGGGATAGCAGGGGAGACTTCAATAGCTTTGGTCGACAAACATCAATCTCTCGATAAGGGAAGCAGACAACTATGTTTGTCTCTGGATGCCATCAGACTTGATAGTCTTCGGATAGCATAGGTAACTGCAACAATCTCAACAAACAATTAAAAATGGATGACCATCATCGTCCCCGCATACCATCGGACATGCTTGTCTCTGTATGATAAGGGGACTTTGATACTCTCATAGCAACGAAAGCGAGTGACCATCACGGTCTTCGCATGCCATCGGATTCGATTGTCTCTGGATAGCAAAAAAAAGGAGACTAAAGTAGTCTCGGCCGATAGACGTTGAGTCTTCAACGAGAAGGGCAGATGACCACATTGGTCTCTGCGTGTCAACGGGCTTTCAATGGGCTTTTCGACTAAGGTGCAAATGACTATAATGGTCTCTGCATGTCAACGGGCCCGCTTGCCTCTGGTTGACGAAAAGGAGAGACTAAAGTAGTCTCGGTCGATAGATGTTGGGTCTTCGACAAAGGTGCAGATGACTATAATGGTCTCTGCATGCCATCATACTTGATCATCTCTTGATAGCAGAAAGGGTACGGATGACCATGATTTGTCTTCGCGTGCCATTGGACTTGATCGTCTCTGGATAGCGGAAAGGGTGCGGATGACCGTGATTTGTCTTCACGTGCCATCGGACTTGATTGTCTCTGGATGACGAGGTGAGACTAAAGTAATCTCTGTCGATAGATGTTGAATCTTCGATGAAAGGGTATAGATGACCATATTGGTCTCTGCGTGTCAACGGACTCGCTTTCCTCTGGATGACGAAGGGAGACTAAAGTAGTCTTAGTCGATAGATATTGAGTCTTCGACAAAGGGAGCAGATGACCATATTGGTCTCTGCGTGTCATCGGACTTCTCGTCTTTGGATGATGAAGGGAGAATAAAGTAGTCTCTGTCGATAGACATTGAGTCTTCGACAAAGGAAGCAAATGACGATATTGGTCTCTGCGTGTTATCAGACTTGCCGTCTCTGGATGACGAAGGGAGACTAAAGTAGTCTCGATCGATAGACATTGAGTCTTTGACAAAGGGAGCAGATGACCATATTGTCTCTGCATGTCATCGGACTTGCCGTCTCTGGATGATGAAGGGAGACTAAAGTAGTCTCGGTCAATAGACATCGAGTCTTTGACAAAGGGAGAAGATGACCATATTGGTCTATGCATGTCATCAGACTTGTCGTTTCTGGATGACAAAGGGAGACTAAAGTAGTCTTGGTGTTCCTTTACCAAAATACGAACATGCTTTAGCAAAGAAACAAACTTTCAGCTGATCAGAACAACATATGTTTTTGAAGAAAAACAATGTGTCTATTGGGGAAGGAAAGCATGCTGATAAAATTTTCTCATAACCACAAATGAGATTTGGGATATTAGCATTTCGTTTCTAAATGATCATTTACAAGAAACACTGGGTCCAACTGAAAATAGAGGAAAACCACTCAAAGTGTATAAATCTCTCACAGGCAAGTGTTTCATCCTAATTCCGAACCTTAGATATGTCATGACTTGACTTTGCAAATCATTTCCTATCAAATCAGAGATAACATGCATAATCATGGATCAATAGGACATTTAGGGAGCTGGATTGTGGTGGGAAATTTGGCTTTGGGAGTTTCAGCCTTTTCTTTTTCCTTTTTTTTGTTTAGCGCGACGTGAAAGAGGTGCGGGCACAAAGATTTGGTTGATAACCAAGAAGGGGGAGCTTTATGTGTTTCAATTCATGGTTTCTTTTCTTTTTCTTTTTTTTGTGACAATTCCGTACATCATTCAGACATTGTCTGGTCCAACGACCTTTCCGTATATTTTTCTTTTGCTTTCTTCCGATCTTTGATCAGAAATTTTTCATTTTCTTTTTCTTTTGCTTTCCTTCAATCTTTGATCAGGGATTTTCTCTTTTTGTTTTCCTTTTAAGGCACATTCATAACTTAACAGTAAATGAAGCTTTTTCTTCCTTTCATTTTTTTAGATCCTCTTGTTCTTCTTTTTTTTCGAGGATAAGGGTAAAAATTCCTAGCCTGGGTGGAGACTTAGGGCCGAAGGATTGAGGTTTTGGCTCAAAGAGGCTTTATAGAAGGCAGGACATGACGTATGTCAGGGTACTTGCTTTGGCCAGCGGTTCAGGGATAAAAGGGAATGCCCCACATTATTTCCATGACACGCCTATAACAACGATGATTTAGAAACTTATGCAAAACTGATCATGCATGCACCCATATGGACACTCAAGCTTCAAGTTTATGGTCATGTAACACTAAGGCTTAGGATTCAATTTTCCTATTTAAAATCAACCCAGTGTTTCCAAAAGATGCTCTTTTATCAATTTATGCACACAAACGAGCCCATTTAGGCATTCGGAAAATTTTTCACAGCATTCACCCTTCAGGTGTACACATATTTTTTCTTTTTTTTTTCAAAACCCTTTTGTGTTCTGATCTGTGAAACCTTTTTTCGAAGAAAAACTGGCAGTCACTTCTTACCAAAAGTGTCTTGGCTTTTTTAGTCAAAATTTAAATATTCTTTTTGTTTTTCTTTTTTTGAAGAATCCTTTGCAAAAATTTGACTACCTTCCCGGTCTGCGCCTATTTATTTTAATTCCTAGGATTATGAGGAAACTAGGCATATTCAACTATGACTTAAGAAACATAGGTGAATAACTAACAACCAAAAATTTAAAAGGTACTAGGCTGTTGTTTGCACTCTGGGATACTACTTGTTTGTGTGGATGCGAAATCTACCAGCAAGTGCATCGGGTCGTCAAGTAAATAATTAAAAGGTGTGAATTGAGTATCAAACTCAAGGAACTTGTTCATTTGGTAAAGGTTTGTTCAGTAAGCTGACATTTGCAAACAGAAATCATGATTGTGAATGAAAGTAAAAGTATGTTCTATTCTAATTACAAAGCAATAAACGTGAGCAAGTAAGGGTGAAAATAGATATCTAAAGACGTTGGGTCCTCTTACTGAGCAAATTGATGCAATTAAGGATGTTTCTCTAATTAAAGATGTTTCTGTGTTCTATGCTGAAGGCTCAAGTACTAAACACCGATGTCTCGTGAGTTTAGCCTAATTCTAATTAAACCTCGTGAGTTTAGCTTAATCGAATAGCTTTATGATCACAGCATAATAAAAACTAAATTACCGCACTCCGTGTCCAGACTTACGGTAACATAATCCTGCTCTAACAAGTTCTAAGGAGACAATACATCTTTCAATGCTAAAGCCCCTAACAGTACACACATATGGGTGTTCAAGCCACAAGCATGCAATAATAAAGTACTGATAGAAAAAATGAACACATAAAACAACCTTAATTTGATAGGGAAAAAGTTTACATCAATTACTCAGCAAGAATCCCCAACTGAGGATTTAGCCTTCCATAGCAAGGAAGCTCCTTTTACAATGAAGAAGAGGAATTAAGAGAAATTGTTTGCTTACAAAGGAGTGGGGATGTCTCCTCCACCTCTAGGAATCTCACAATCACACAAAAACTCACAAATCTTCCTAAAAGATCAAAACTTGGCTTTTTTTTGCTCTGTTCTTTGCCTTTGTGTATTTCACTCTTCAAGCTCTTACAGCTATTCAGCGCTCTCTCTTTTCTGCTATTCCAGGCTTAAAAAGGGCTAATTGACCTTGACGTCACGCTTAGCGCGAGTAAGTGAATTTTCACTCAGCGCCAAACTCGTGCTAAGCCTGGAAGGTGACAAACGACTCGCTGAGCGAGCTGATGACGCACTGAGCACGTGTTTGCGTGACAGATTCCCTTCCAGATTCCTCCTATCCACTAAGCGCGTTGATGCCTCGCTTAGAGGATGACACTCGCTAAGCGCATTGAGCTCGCTTAGCGAGACATCAACTTTCGCACTTCTTCAAAATAAATCCTTTTTTCCTGAAATTGAAGAGAAATTGACATTAATTCCATACACAAGGCTTATACTGAGCACAGATAAAAATAAAGAAAAATTTATTTACAATCCTACAAAAAGAACCATAAATTGGGGAAAATATATACATTTTGTAAAAGTTTTCTATACAAAAGTTAGTTGTATAAGACGACTAACAAACTCCCCCAAATTTTTGCTTGTCCTCAAGCAAAGAAAGAACAACTCACTTGTCCTCAAGTGACAAAATCATAGTGGTTATTCATAAGGTGTTTGCTCCAAAGAATTCAATCACATGAAATGAATGGCATACACACACTCACAAGGTAAGCTTTTTAACTAAGTGGCTATCTTCAATCAAAACATGGCCTTCATCATCTTCAATTTCATGCATTCATTCCACACTCAGAGATTCATGCAAAAATCATTACTCAATGTTAGTCGTTCTCTCACAATTAAAGATCACACTCTCACCGGGTTGCGGCTAATGCATTCCTTCACAATCAACCTGACAAACCGACTAACATTTTCAGTCACGATCCTAATTCCATGTTCTTTCTTTTCTAATGATTGCATGCTCATTCAAGGCATATGATCTATGCATTCCAATTCACTCACATCATACAATTGATCAATTCAAACCAATCACAAACACTGAATTCCAAAATCAAGTATCAACCACTCGATAATATAAATGCACTGTTCAATCAAGCTTTGTACAGGCTATCAACCAAAATAAAAACAATAAACTGAAATTTAAAATCTGAAACATAAACATAAATCTAAAGACTGAAACATAAACATAAATCTAAATTATAAAATGTACTAAAGACATGATAATAATAAAACTGTTCAAAAAGCAGGGAAATAAAAATCTTGATCTTGTCAATGATCCTGTGCAGAGTCCATGGCATGCTCATTCAGGTCCAGTGCAATAGTTCCTGATGGTGAATCCTAAGAAAGAGGAAGGTTTGGCACTGGTGCAGATGGCTCAAGCTAAGGAGATGACAGGTCCAGCACTTAAGTGGTAGACTCTGGTGGAGGCTACGGAGTCACCTGTGGGTAATTGTTGTAGCATCCTCCTGTGGAATGGTTGGACTAGTCTCAACAATGAAAGGATATGATGGATGGCCTCTGAGGCCTCTAGAATGTCATCCTTGATGCGAACCTGAGTAGGAGCGGATCATTTGATACAGGCTACGGAGGTTTTGGATGACGCCACTTCCAGTGAAGGAAGATAAGTCAGGGTAGACGCCACAAGGATTACCTTGATAAGTCTGATAATTGGTTCAACAAGGAACCCGGACAGAAACTCTCACCAAATTTTATCAAAATGCCAAAAGTTTTTTTTATTGAAAATAAAACCCAATACTTATAGTGTATCTGAACAAAAAGATAAAAATAGGCATGGGCCTTTTAAACAGTTTGGGCCAAAATTACAATAAAAATAAATTATAACTCAAAACTTATTTAACTTGGGCCTTCAAATTAATCTGGGCCTTCAGCAACAATTAATAGTCTTGATAGTGTCTCTGCCTCTGGGCCTTCATCCTTCTCTACTTGGGCCTTCATCCTTCTCCACTCGGGGGCTTTACCCTTCTCCACTTGAGCCTTCGCCCTTCTCCACTTGGGCCTTTAGCCTGTATTTGGCCAATTTCAGGATTCTCATCATTCCCTCCTTCTTGGAAAACATTTGCCCTCAAATGTCCAAGATCATCACCGGGTTCAAGTACCACTTCCTTCCTTTTCTTGTGGGCTTGCTTGGCATAACTTTCATTCTTCTTTGCAATTTGCACCTTCACTTGGTCATACAATTTTTTTACATACGCAACTTTGATCTGTGCATCCTTATGCTGAGTCTCTTGGGGCTTGCTGTTGGAAGTTGGCCTGTTAGGCAATGAAGCTTCTGGAAGGAGATCAACTTGATGTTCTATGTCTCTTGAAGGTGGCAGTCCATGAGGAATCTCCATAGGAAAGACATTTTTAAATTCCTGCAATAAGGGTTGAACACTAGGAGAAATAGAAATAGTAAACTCATTAGAATTATCAGTAGAAATTTTACTGTCTTTGCAATACTGTAGATTGAGTGGTTCATAAGCAGGTAACACTTTCCTCACTTCACTCGCCTTTGCAAAATAATTAAATTTTCTCTCATGTGTATCACTCTCTCTCTTATGTGTATCACTCTTTTCCTCGGGTGTATCACTCTTCTTTTTCATATTCCTTTGTGGTGCCTCACTATTTTCTTTCTCTTGTTCTCTCTTTTCTCTCATTCTGATTTGGTCATCACACACTTCTCTAGGGGATAGAGGTTTAAGAGTAAACGAGGAAGATTTGGCTATTCGTCTGTAGGGCTCTTCTTTGTTACGGTTCAACAAACGTTGCATTTGTGTAGTCCACGCGTCCAGAAATAAGCGCTGAGATCCGTCCAGTTGATGATATACACCACCATTGTCACCAGCTCTTGCCATGATTAAGGAACAAAGAATTTTGCAGTAAATTAAAAAAAATTAGGACCTCACCACACTCTACTCACGTGTTTCTCTCTTTGATGGTAGTTCACTTGTGTTTGATGCTCTCAATATAGGCTTCTGTGTAATGTATTCCCTCTTGCCTTTTACCACTCGTGTTCCCTCTTAAGTTCCTAGATGGACCGAATTAGACACACAAGGTAAAATAAAATGAAAGACAATATAATTATCAGAGTAATAGATTTGATTTGGGATAACAACTTGGACTTGATTTGGATAGCATATTGGATTTGATTTGGATAACAGATTAGATTTGATTTGATTTGGATAACAAATCTGATTTGGATAAAAAGATTTGATTTGATTTGATTTGGATAATAGATCAGATTTGGATAACAAATTAGATTTAATTTGGATAACAAATATGATAACAAATAAGATAACAGATAGGATAACAGATAAGATAACAGATATGACAAGTAAACTTCAAATGCTCATAACTTTTGCTACGGTTGTCTCTTTGGGGACCACTATATATCAAAACGCTCAGAATTCAGAGGAGAATCTAGATAAGGGGATTTGTTCCACGATTTTCTTTCCAAAAAAAACACCTCTAAATGCCTCAATTTCGTGTTCAAAGATCAAACACACACTTTTTTTTTCAAAATTTTTGCATCTTTTTTTTTTACACAAAGTGTGAAAGACACAAGAAACAAGAACAAGAACAAGAATGAAACAAGATGTAAGTAAACAAGAACGCAAATAACAGAACACAAGACGCAAACAAGAACGAAACAAGATGTAAACAAAAACGCAAATAACAGAACAAGGACAAAACACGAACCTGGACAAATTACAAAGAAAAATAATAGGATAGGATAGAACCTGTATCAAGAGCCAAAGCTCTGATACCAGATGACATGAACCTGAGTAGGAGCAGATCACTTGATACAGGCTGTAGAGTTTTGGATGACGCCACTTCCGATGAAGGAAGATAAGTCAGGGTAGATGCCACTTCCGGTGAAGGAAGATAAGTCTGGGTAGACGCCACAAGGATTACCTTGATAAGTCTGATAATTGGTTCAACAAGGAACCCGGAGAGAAACTCTCTCCAAATTTTATCAAAATGCCAAAAGTTTTTTTATTGAAAATAAAACCCAATACTTATAGTGTATCTGAACAAAAAGATAAAAATAGGCATGGGCCTTCTAAACAGTTTGGGCCAAAATTACAATAAAAATAAATTATAACTTAAAACTTATTTAACTTGGGCCTTCAAATTAATCTGGGCCTTCAGCAACAATTAATAGTCTTGATAGTGTCTCTGCCTCTGGGCCTTCATCCTTCTCCACTTGGGCCTTCATCCTTCTCCACTCGGGGGCTTTATCCTTCTCCACTTGGGCCTTCGCCCTTCTCCACTTGGGCCTTTAGCCTGTATTTGGCCAATTTCAGGATTCTCATCAATCCTCTTGGTCCGGCTGAGGCTCCTGGGTTGCAGAGGCCTCACCCCCTCCCAAAGAAGAAGGCTGGACTCCTGGCTAGGCAACCTTCTGCAGAAACTCCTCCATGCTCATAACTGGTCGTTGCAAGACCACATCTTGCAAGCTCTGCATAATCAGGAGTTGGCCCTGGTTTAGGCTCTGCAGCATAGACATGAAAGGCTCTAAGCTTTGAGTGGAGGGACCTGGAAGAACTGGGGCTGCTGGAGCTGAAGGGAGAACAAAAGTAGGGGGAGTAGGGACAACTGAAGGGGATGGGGCCTCAGATCTTGTAACCCTGGATTTTTGGGTCCCTGGAAAAGTGACCGAAGGGTCATCTAGTTTCCAACAATTCTTCTTAATATAGGCCAAATTAATGGCTGGGATGAGTGACTCGAAGGTAAGAGAATCTGAGGTGGCTCCTCGGGCCTTGCACAAGTGATGAGGACATGACCAAGAGCAAGGGCAAGGATCCACTTGAAGGACTTGGAGGACCTATGACAAGGGCTAGAGCAAAGAAAGCCAAGGAAGCTCTTCAACAAGTGCTGTCCATACTATTTGAATACAAGCCCAAGTTTCAAGGAGAAAAGTCCAAGGTTGTGAGTTGTATCATGGCCCAAATGGAGGAGGACTAAATGACACCACCTTGTTTCAATTTTAGAGTGTTTAGTTTGTCTAAATAATGGCCCAATCCTTGTAAAGTTGGCTGACCAAAAATATGTTTTGGGTTAATCAACTAAAAGGACTTTAGTTAGGTTTAGTTCAAGTTGTAATAAGGGCCCAATT
The DNA here is from genome assembly GCF_004193775.1 of Glycine soja. Classification (NCBI taxonomy): domain Eukaryota; kingdom Viridiplantae; phylum Streptophyta; class Magnoliopsida; order Fabales; family Fabaceae; genus Glycine; species Glycine soja. The sequence continues at coordinate 39,612,260 of NC_041016.1, read as the reverse complement.
GGCAACCTAGGCATCAGCCTTTTGGGAGACCAAATGGTGGCTGACTTGTGGGCTGTTGGGGGTGACATTTGGTTGCCACAATTTCAGTTACACTCAGCCATTAAGTTTTTTTTAATTCCCTAGGTTAATGGCATTAAGTTATTTTAATTCTAGGTTAGTGGGCCATTACTAAAATCTGCTGTAAAGCTTCTATATAAGCAGAACCATTTTATCAAAAAACACAAGTTGAGTTTTATTCAGAAAATTAGTGTTTATCTCTTTTATCTTAGTGAGAGTGATTCTCCTAAATTCTTGAGTGATTCAAGAACACCCTGGCTGTATCAAAGGACTTTCACAACCTTTGTGTGTTGCCCTCGCTGGAAAGAGTGATTCTTTCCTTCCTTTCATCTTCACCCTTGTTCTTTAAAACCACAATTCCAGAAAATCCACCTCTGCCCAGAATTATCTCGTGGCCATAACTCCCATTTACGCACTCAAATTAAGTGATTCTTGAGGCTAAATTGAATTTCAAAACGAGACATTTCACCTCGTTTCGGAATCACCTCATTTGGAGCCCTGTAGCTTCAGTTATTGCCATTTCCATATTTCTGTCCAGCCACCACTTAACCTACGTTTTACCATCCCATTCATTCATTTTATGCCAAGAACCACCTTATTAAGACCCACGAAATTAACCACCTTATTTTCCATCCTTTCCTTAATCAATTTACGCATTTTCCATCAAGGTTTAATCCTAGACGATCCTAAGTCAGCCCTTGTGCCATGAGGGTTCATATCATTTGGTAATCAGAGCTCCGGTTCTAGGATCAACACTTCCTTTGCTGGAAATATTGGGTAACATCCTTCTTTATTCTCTTTGCCATTTATATTACCTTCTTATTCATATATTTTAGGCTGAACCATTTCAAAAGTTAAGCCTTTTGATCTCTTTGTTGTAAAAAAAAAAAGAAGCAGAATTTTGTATAAGCAAAATTAAAAAAAAAATTGGGCTGAATGGTTCATGCTTGAAGAACTTTAAAAAAAATCTCTTTAAGGTAATATATTGGTTGCATGAAGGATTGTTACTTGAATTCCTAAATTCTGAATTTTATTTCCTTCATTTGTGCCTAAAAACATTGTTAGCCTTTTTCTTGGTTAACCTTTTCCTTGTCTCTCTAGCCTTACCTTACACATATTGGTGAATTGTTCTTTGTTGTGGCCATAATCTCTTGAATTGCCTAAGAACTCAAGGGGAATTAGAGTGGTAAAAGGCAAGAGTGTTTCATTAGAGAAAAGCCATAATTGTGTGATACACTTGAGTGGGTGAGGTATTCAAACAACAACTATAATTGTCTCGTTACGTTTGATTTGTTTGTTTGAGATGTCAGGTACTAATCCTAATGATGGAGTGGGGCTTTCGCAATTCCAAATGCAAGCTTTGATGCAACATTTGGAGAGGTTAATGAAACAACGAGATGATGCGCTCCATGAGAGGTTGGATCAAATGGAGAATAGAGATCATAATGAAGAAGAAAGGAGGAGAAGAGGGAATGATGGTGTTCCTAGACAAAACTGAATTGATGGTATTAAACTCAACATTCCTCCATTTAAAGGAAAGAATGATCCGGAGGCCTACTTGGAGTGGGAGATGAAAATAGAGCATGTTTTCTCATGCAACAACTATGAGGAGGACCAGAAGGTGAAGCTTGCCGCCACGGAGTTTTCCGACTATGCTCTTGTGTGGTGGAACAAGCTACAAAAGGAGAGAGCAAGAAATGAAGAGCCAATGGTTGATACATGGACGGAGATGAAAAAGATCATGAGGAAGCGGTATGTGCCGGCTAGTTACTCAAGGGACTTGAAATTCAAGCTCCAAAAACTAACCCAAGGCAACAAGGGGGTTGAGGAGTATTTCAAGGAAATGGATGTGCTCATGATTCAAGCAAATATTGAAGAAGATGAGGAGGTAACTATGGATCGATTTCTTAATGGTTTGACTAATGATATCCGTGATATTGTTGAGCTGCAGGAGTTTGTTGAAATGGATGATTTGCTTCACAAAGCAATCCAAGTGGAGCAACAATTAAAAAGGAAGGGAGTGGCCAAGAGTTTTACCAACTTTGGTTCTTCTAGTTGGAAAGACAAAGGTAAGAAAGATGGGGCTGCTACTTCTAGTAGTTCCACACCTATCCCATCAAAAACTTGCTCAAAGTCCCAAGAGGAACCCTCTAAAAGGAGTAGAGATGTGAAGTGTTTCAAGTGCCAAGGCCTAGGACACTATGCTTATGAGTGCCCTAACAAAAGGTCCATGGTTCTTAGAGATGGAGAATATATAAGTGAATCTGATGTTGAAGAGGAAGAGGAGACTCCAGAGGGAGATTTGTTGATGATTAGGCGGTTACTTGGTGGTCAATTGAAGCATGAGGAGGAGAGCCAAAGAGAAAACATCTTTCACACTAGATGTTTAATCAATGGCAAGGTGTGCATGGTGATCATTGATGGAGGTAGTTGCACCAATGTGGCTAGTGCTAGATTAGTGTCAAAGCTAAATTTAGCTACTAAACCACATCCTAGGCCATACAAACTTCAATGGCTTAGTAAGGATGGGGAGGTGCAAGTGAGGCAGCAAGTGGAAGTGGACGTTTCCATTGGGAAATACAATGATAAGGTACTTTGTGATGTTGTTCCTATGGAGGCCAGTCACTTACTTTTGGGGAGACCATGTCAATTTGATAAAAGAGCCAATCATGACGGTTACACCAACAAGATCTCTTTCATGCACCAAGACAAAAAGATTGTGCTCAAGCCATTGAGTCCACAAGAAGTGTGTGAGGATCAAAAGAAAATGAGAGAAAAACTTCTTCAAGAAAAAAGAGAAAAAGAAAAAGTGAGCAAAACACTTGAGAGGAAAAAGAGTGAACAAAAGAAGAGTGAAACACTTGAAGTGAGGGAGAGCTATTTAGCCACAAAAAGTGAGGTCAAGAGGTTGTTTCGTGCTAAACAGTCACTATATATCTTGTTTTGCAAAAATCAGATTTTGACCACTAACACTTTTGATGATTCTGAAGTGCCTTCTAGTGTTAAAACTCTTTTGCAGGATTTTCAAGACATGTTTCCACCAAATGTGCCAAATGGACTACCACCTTTGAGGGGAATTGAGCATCAAATTGATCTCATTCTGGGAGCTTCTTTGCCCAATAGGCCAGCCTATAGAAGTAATCCACAAGAAACCAAAGAGATTCAAAGACAAGTGGATGAACTCATTAGCAAAGGTTGGGTAAGAGATAGTATGAGTCCTTGTGCTGTCCCAGTGATTTTGGTCCCTAAAAAGGATGGGACATGGCGCATGTGTTCCGATTGTAGAGCCCTTAATAACATCACCATTAAATATAGGCATCCTATACCTAGGCTTGATGATTTGCTTGATGAATTGCATGGTGCATGTTACTTCTCTAAAATCGATTTAAAAAGTGGATACAATCAAATTAGGATTAGAGAAGGGGATGAATGGAAAACTGCTTTTAAAACAAAATATGGTTTGTATGAATGGTTAGTTATGCCTTTTGGCCTAATTAACGCTCCTAGCACTTTCATGAGACTAATGAACCATATCTTGAGAGAGTTCATAGGAAAGTTCGTTGTGGTGTACTTTGATGATATTCTTATCTATAGCACTTCACTTGATTTGCATATTGATCATTTAAAATCTGTCCTGACTGTGCTTAGAGAAGAACAATTGTATGCCAATCTTGAAAAATGCATCTTTTGTACTAACCATGTTGTGTTTCTTGGTTTTGTTGTGAGTTCAAAAGGAGTGCAAGTTGATGAGGAGAAGGTTAGGGCCATTCAAGAATGGCCTACACCTAAGTCCGTGACCGAGGTGAGGAGTTTTCATGGCTTAGCAAGTTTTTGTAGACGATTTGTGAAGGATTTTAGCACATTGGCAGCACCTCTCAATGAAGTGCTAAAGAAAAATGTTGGTTTCAAATGGGGAGAGAAACAAGAAGAAGCTTTCAATGTTCTTAAGCAAAAGCTAACTAATGCCCCCATACTTGCGTTGCCAAACTTTCAAAAATCTTTTGAAATTGAGTGTGATGCTTCAAATGTTGGGATTGGGGCTGTGTTGATGCAAGAAGGCCATCCAATTGCTTATTTTAGTGAAAAGTTAAGTGGTCCCACCCTTAACTATTCAACTTATGATAAGGAGTTGTATGCCTTAGTACGGGCTTTGAAAACATGGCAACACTACCTTTATCCCAAGGAATTTGTCATTCATAGTGACCATGAGTCCCTCAAATATATCAAGGGGCAAGGCAAGCTTAACAAAAGGCATGTGAAGTGGGTGGAATTCCTAGAGCAATTCCCTTATGTTATCAAACATAAAAAGGGAAAAGGTAATATTGTAGCCGATGCTCTTTCTCGGCGTCATGCATTACTTTCTATGCTTGAAACAAAATTGATTGGTCTTGAATGTTTGAAAAGCATGTATGAAAATGATGAAACTTTTGGAGAAATTTTTAAAAATTGTGAAAAATTTTCAGAAAATGGTTTCTTTAGACATGAAGGCTTTCTTTTCAAAGAAAACAAATTGTGTGTGCCTAAATGTTCTACTAGAAATTTGCTTGTTTGTGAAGCACATGAAGGAGGTTTAATGGGGCATTTTGGGGTCCAAAAGACTCTAGAAACATTACAAGAACATTTTTATTGGCCTCATATGAAAAAGGATGTGCAGAAATTTTGTGAACATTGCATTGTATGTAAAAAGGCAAAGCCTCATGGATTGTATACTCCATTGCCAATTCCGGAGTATCCTTGGATTGATTTATCCATGGATTTTGTTTTGGGGCTGCCAAAAACAAGCAATGGTAGAGATTCCATTTTTGTGGTTGTTGATAGGTTTTCTAAAATGGCTCATTTTATTCCATGTAAAAAAGTTGATGATGCTTCCCATGTGGCTGATTTGTTTTTCAAGGAGATTGTGAGGCTCCATGGTTTGCCAAGGAGCATTGTTAGTGATAGGGACTCTAAGTTCCTAAGTCATTTTTGGAGGACTTTGTGGAGCAAGTTGGGCACTAAATTGTTATTTTCAACCACTTGTCACCCACAAACCGATGGGCAAACGGAAGTTGTTAATAGGACTTTGGGATCTTTGCTTAGGACAGTTTTGAGGAAGAACTTAAAAACTTGGGAAGCTTGTTTACCCCATGTTGAATTTGCTTACAATAGAGCTGTTCATAGCACCACTAATTGTTCTCCTTTTGAAGTTGTTTATGGTTTTAACCCACTAACTCCTCTTGATCTTTTGCCTATGCCTAATGTTTCTGTTTTTAAGCATAAAGAAGGTCAAGCAAAGGCGGACTATGTGAAGAAGCTTCATGAGAGAGTCAAAGATCAAATTGAGAGGAAAAATAAAAGCTATGCTAAACAAGCCAACAAAGGGAGAAAGAAGGTTGTCTTCGAACCCGGAGATTGGGTTTGGGTGCACAAGAGAAAAGAAAGGTTTCCGGAACAAAGTAAATCAAAGCTTCAACCAAGGGGAGATGGACCATTTCAAGTGCTTGAAAGAATCAATGACAATGCTTACAAAGTTGAGTTATCCGGTGAGTATAATGTTAGTTCCACCTTCAATGTCTCTGATTTATCTATTTTTGATGCAGATGGAGAATCCGATTTGAGGACAAATCCTTCTCAAGAGGGAGAGAATGATGAGGACATGACCAAGAGCAAGGGCAAGGATCCACTTGAAGGACTTGGAGGACCTATGACAAGGGCTAGAGCAAAGAAAGCCAAGGAAGCTCTTCAACAAGTGTTGTCCATACTATTTGAATACAAGCCCAAGTTTCAAGGAGAAAAGTCCAAGGTTGTGAGTTGTATCATGGCCCAAATGGAGGAGGACTAAATGACACCACCTTGTTTCAATTTTAGAGTGTTTAGTTTGTCTAAATAATGGCCCAATCCTTGTAAAGTTGGCTAACCAAAAATATGTTTTGGGTTAATCAACTAAAAGGGCATTAGTTAGGTTTAGTTCAAGTTGTAATAAGGGCCCAATTGGCAACCTAGGCATCAACCTTTTGGGAGACCAAATGGTGGCTGACTTATGGGCTGTTGGGGGTGACTTTTGGTTGCCACAATTTCAGTTACACTCAGCCATTAAGTTTTTTTTAATTCCCTAGGTTAATGGCATTAAGTTATTTGAATTCTAGGTTAATGGCATTAAGTTATTTGAATTCTAGGTTAGTGGGTCATTACTAAAATCTGTTGTAAAGCTTCTATATAAGTTGAACCATTTTATCAATAAACACAAGTTGAGTTTTATTCAGAAAATTAGAGTTTATCTCTTTTATCTTAGTGAGAGTGATTCTCCTAAATTCTTGAGTGATTCAAGAACACCCTGGCTGTATCAAAGGACTTTCACAACCTTTGTGTGTTGCCCTCGCTGGAAAGAGTGATTCTTTCCTTCCTTTCATCTTCACCCTTGTTCTTTAAAACCACAATTCCAGAAAATCCACCTCTGCCCAGAATTATCTCGTGGCCATAACTCCCATTTACGCACTCAAATTAAGTGATTCTTGAGCCTAAATTGAATTTCAAAACGAGACCTTTCACCTCGTTTTGGAATCACCTCATTTGGAGCCTTGTAGCTTCAGTTATTGCCATTTCCATATTTCTGTCCAGCCACCACTTAACCTACGTTTTACCATCCCATTCATTCATTTTATGCCAAGAACCACCTTATTAAGACCCAGGAAATTAACCACCTTATTTTCCATCCTTTCCTTAATCAATTTCCACATTTTCCATCAAGGTTTAATCCTAGACGATCCTAAGTCAGCCCTTGTGCCATGAGGGTTCATACCAACAAGGCAGTAATTAGGGCTGAAAATCCAAGCCGCGGGGAGTTGCATTGAGCAATGAGTGAAATCTAACCAGAAATAAGTGATCCTAAGTTCATGTTCATCTTCATTACAAGCCCATAGACTAACCTAGCCCTATCCAGATTAAGATCAGAAGTATGGGATGTCGGGGCCAAGTTAGAATAAGATATAGCACTCCAGGTTTGGGCCAAAGTCGTAAGATTTTTCTTCAAGAGCTTCCATGGCAGACCTTCGGCATTAAGTAAATCCCTTCCTAGGGATACATAGCCGGGCTACAAGCTCCTGAGGATAAGGCCTCAGTCTAGCAAACTTGGAGTAAGAGGGCAAGCTCTCCCCTTGCTCCACAACCACTGGAGTCTCCAAAAAGGTGTTGAGGGAATCAACATCAAATTTTATCAGGTGCCCTCGAACCCTAACTTGCTTTGGTTCTTTGTCCTCAGGGACATATAGGTTTGCATAGAATTCTTTAACAATTGCCACATCAATGCTTCCCTTAGTCAAGTTGGTCAGTTGTTTATGCTTGTTTCTTCTAATTAACTCTCTTCTGAAATCACAAACTCAATGATATACAACTTGACATTTCTTTCTGGCAGAATGTTCCTGGCAAGCACATTATCTGAGTAACCGTCCCGGGCCTCCTGTGATATAAATCTTGATCTATCATAATCGGCCTGAGACACTGAAGCTATGGCTTTTCTCTTATGGGAAGCCATCTGCAATACAAAAGAATCAAAACTCAAGATTAGATAGGAATTTATTCAAATTAAAAAGCAAAAAATAAAACTGAAAATCAGACTGGGCGCTTAGCGCAAGTGACTCGCTTAGCACACCTTAGGAAAATCTACACATGCACTAAGCGTGATAGCCACGCGCTTAGTGAGTGAACACAGATCCAATTTCTTTCTGCAGAATTGGCTTAGCGAGCAGGCTCGCTAAGCCCAATTCCACAAATTTTCAAAACAGATAAGGATTTGCGCATAGCGCGACAAGCCACACTTAGCGCGACTACTCTATTGAACAACACTGGCTTTGCGAGCATGCTCGCTAAGCCCAATTCCAACAAATAGAAAAATAGAGAGATAATTGCGCTTAGCGTGACAGGGCACGCTTAGCGCACAACAAAACATAGAAATTTCTAAGTGTCTGAGAACACATTACTTGCTTAGCACACAGACGCGCTTAGCGAGTTCATAAGCAATTGAACTTTGAATCAGAGAAGATGAACACGCTTAGTGGGATAGGGCCGCGCTTAGGGAGTTTATCTGGAAATCCAGATGTTCAACAAAAACGATGAACTCGCTTAGCGCCGCAAGGCGCTTAGTGCACTCATCGGGATATCCAAAAAAAGTTGGGGCTTCTCACCCCTCCACTTAGGCCTCTATTAGGCCGTCTAACCCTAATCAAAACAAGCACATTGTATCCACAATAAAACCCTAATTCTAGTCTAACAAACAACTAACCCAACAAAACTAAGTATTAACAGAAATTCAACCTAACACTACTAAGTTAACTAGCCTAAAGTTTGAAATTTGGAAATAAAATGAACAAAGTTAAGAAGCTTACTTGTGCTATTGAATATGAGTGCAAAGAGGGAGCAAAAATGCAGGCAATGCAGGGAGATTGAAGTACTGTGCAGAGGGTGAATGCAATGAATGGGAGAAAATGCTCAGAGGAAGTAAAATGGTAACTGTTTAAGGCAATTGCCTTATTTGCTGGCAGTTTCAAATGACTCACTTAGTGCATGGACTCACTAAGCAAGTCAACATGATGTTTGAGTTTTAAAGCTCATGCACTGATTGGTCCAGAGAAGTTTTTGGGCGAGTTCTGCAGCTCTGATTGGTCCTGCAACTCTCGCTTAGCGGGCCAAGGCCGCGCTTAGCAAATAAAATGCTCCTTGAATGCAGTAGTGGCCCACGCTTAACGCGTTCGTCTCGCTTAGCGCTATTCCAAACAGAGAAGGAATTGGGCTTAGCGAGAGGACTTGCTTAGCCCAATTCTCAAAATTAATCAGTCAATGGAAAATAGCGCTTAGCATATCAGTGTGCTTAGCAAGACCAGACTTGTGTGCTTAGTGAGATGACTCGCTTAGCCCAATTTCAAAAATTAAATGGACAGAGAGTTTATTAGGCTTAGCGCACAGGTCACGTGCTTAGCGGGACCATACAACCAATGATCAGGGGTCAAGGCGCTTAGCGCAAACAACAGATCGCTTAGCGCGTGAAGAAGATGGTGCTTAGCACGAGGAATGCGTTTAGCGAGTGGACAACAAAAAAATTTTCAAGTTATTTTTCTGTCCACAACTTCGCAAAAGCTTTTTAACCCCTTTTCCAATACTAAAAATGCTGAATTCAAACAATCACAAGCAATCAAGATTAACTAAATGCAAGAAAAACAAAATTAAAAAGGGTTGGGTTTCCTTCCAGTAAGCGCTCTTTTAATGTCATTAGCTTGACGCAAAAGTCTTTCATGGGTCCTGCAAGTGAATAATGGTGTTTAGCCTATCAATGCTTCCACCATGGTACAACTTCAATCTCTAACCATTGACTACCCATGATTTGTCTGGAGTTGATGAATGAGGATCAACCAATTCTACAGCTCTATATGACCTCACCTCTTTGATAGTGAAGGGTCCTGACCATTTAGATTTGAGCTTTTCCGGAAATAACTTCAGTCTGGAGTTAAACATCAATACTTGTTGTCCCGGTCTGAATTCCTTCTTGAGCAGCTTTTTATCATGGTAGGCCTTTACTTTATCTTTGTACAATCTGGCAGACTCATAAGCATTCCATTTCATTTCCTCCAACTCCAACAGTTGTGCTTTTCTTTGTTCCCCTGAAGCAGTCTCATCAAAATTCAAAAACTCCAAAGCTCAATATGCTTTATGCTCCAATTCTACTGGTAAATGACAGGATTTGCCGTAAACCATTTGAAATGGAGATAAGCCAATAGGAGTTTTAAAAGCAATTCTATAGGCCCATAGTGCATCATCCAATTTACTTGCCCAGTCTTTCATGTTTGATGCTATAGTTTTCTCCAAAATTTTCTTTAATTCCCTATTGGAGACTTCTACTTGACCATTAGTTTGCGGATGATAAGGTAAGGCAACTTTATGTGTAACATGATAATAGCCTAACACCTTTTGCAACTGGTTGTTACAAAAATGAGAACCTCCATCACTGATTAAAACTCTTGGCACCCCAAACCGTGCAAATATGTTCTTCTTCAAGAATTTCACCATGGTTTTGGCATCATTCTTAGGTGTAGCTACAACTTTGACCCACTTAGATACATAATCCACAGCTACAAGAATGTATTCATTGCCCAAGGATGAAGGTAGAGGGCCTACAAAATCAATGCCCCAACAATCAAACACTTCAACTTCCATAATATTCTGTAGAGGCATTTCGTTTCTCCTGGAGATCCCCCCCATTCTCTGACATTGATCGCATTGCAAAGCATGTTGGTGAGCATCTTTAAAGATTGATGGCCAAAAGAATCCTGATTGCAAGACCTTGGTTGTTGTTTTGTCTCCACCTGATGAGAATCATGAAACTGGCCAAATACAGGCTAAAGGCCCAAGTGGAGAAGGACGAAGGCCCAAGTGGAGAAGGACAAAGCCCCCGAGTGGAGAAGGATGAAGGCCCAAGTGGAGAAGGATGAAGGCCCAGAGGCAGAGACACTATCAAGACTATTAATTGTTGCTGAAGGCCCAAACTAATTTGAAGGCCCAAGTTAAATAAGTTTTTAGTTATAATTTATTTTTATTGTAATTTTGGCCCAAACTGTTTAAAAGGCCCATGTCTATTTTTATCTTTTTGTTTAGCTACACTATAAGTATGGGTTTTTGTTTTGAATAAAAAAACTTTTGGCATTTGATAAAATTTGGTGAGAGTTTCTCTCTGGGTTCCTTGTTGAACCAATTATCAGACTTATCAAGGTAATCCTTGTGGCGTCTACCTTGACTTATCTTCCTTCACTGGAAGTGGCGTCTACCCGGACTTATCTTCCTTCACCGGAAGTGGCGTCTACCCTGACTTATCTTCCTTCACCGGAAGTGGCGTCATCCAAATATCCGTAGCCTGTATCAAGCGATCCGCCCCGTAAGGTTCACATCATCTGGTATCAGAGCTTCGGCTCTTGATACAGGTTCTATCTTATCCTATTATTTTTCTTTGTAATTTGTCCAGGTTCGTGTTTTGTCCTTGTTCTGTTATTTGTTTTCTTGTTTGCGTCTTGTTGCGTTCTTGTTTGTGTCTTTGTTTCGTTCTTGTTCTTGTCACGTTTGTGTTCTTGTTATTGTTCTTGTTTCTAGTGTCTTTCAGACTTTGTGTCATAAAAAAAAATTGTTTGGGTTCTGTTTCAAGTAAAAAAAAAAAGTTGCAGAAATTTTGAAAAAAAAAAGAGAAGAAAAGAAGAAAGAGAAAAAAGAGAAAGTGGGTGTTTGATCTTTGAACACGAAATTGTGGCAGTTAGAGGCTTTTTTTTGGCAGAAAATCGTGTACCAAATCCCCTTATCTAGATTCTCCTCTGAATTCTGAGCGTTTTGATATATAGTGGGCCTCAAACGGATAACCGTAGCAAAAGTTATGAGCATTTGAAGTTTACTTGTCATATCTGTTATCTTATCTGCTATCCTATCTGTTATCTTATTTGTTATAATATCTGTTATCCAAATTAAATCTAATTTGTTATCCAAATCTGATCTATTATCCAAATCAAATCAAATCAAATTTTTTATCCAAATCAGATTTGTTATCCAAATCTAATCTGTTATCCAAATCAAATCCAATCTGCTATCCAAATCAAGTCCAAGTTGTTATCCCAAATCTAATTTGTTACTCTGATAATTATATTGTCTTTCCTTTTATTTTATACTACCTTGTGTGTCTAATTCAGTCCATCCAGGAACTTAAGAGGGAGTGAGTGGTAAAAGGCAAGAGTGAAAACATCACACAAAAGCCTATATTGAGAGCATCAAACACGAGTGAACTACCATTAAAGAGAGAAACACGTGAGTAGAGTGTGGTGAGGTCCTGAATTTTTTTTTAATTTACTGCAAAATTCTTTGTTCCTTAATCATGGCAAGAGCTGGTGACAATGGTGGTGTATATCATCAACTGGACGAATCTCAACGCTTATTTCTAGACGCGTGGACTACACAAATGCAACGTTTGTTGAACCGTAACAAAGAAAAGCCCTACAGACGAATAGCCAAATCTTCCTCATTTACTCTTAAACCTCTATCCCCTAGAGAAGTGTGTGATGAGCAAATCAGAATGGGAGAAAAGAGAGAACAAGAGAAAGAAAATAGTGAGGCACCACAAAGGAATATGAAAAAGAAGAGTGATACACCCGAGGAAAAGAGTGATACACATGAGAGAAAATTTAATTATTTTGCAGAGGCGAGTGAAGTGAGGAAAGTGTTACCTGCTCATGAACCACTCAATCTACAGTATTGCAAAGACAGTAAAATTTCTACTGATAATTCTAATGAGTTTACTATTTCTATTTCTCCTAGTGTTCAACCATTATTGCAGGAATTTAAAAATGTCTTTCCTAAGGAGATTCCTCATGGACTACCACCTTCAAGAGGCATAGAACATCAAGTTGATGTCCTCCCCGGAGCTTCATTGCCTAACAGGCCAACTTACAAAAGCAATCCCCAAGAGACTCAATGTAAGGATGCACATGCCAAAGTTGAGTATGTGAAAAGATTGTATGACCAAGTGAAGGTGCAAATTGCAAAGAAGAATGAAAGCTATGTCAAGCAAGCCCCCAAGAAAAGGAAGGAAGTGGTACTTGAACCCGGTGATGATCCTGAACATTTGAGGACAAATGTTTTCCAAGAAGGAGGGAATGATGAGAATCATGAAACTGGCCAAATACAGGCTAAAGGCCCAAGTGGAGAAGGACGAAGGCCCAAGTGGAGAAGGACCAAGGCCCCGAGTGGAGAAGGATGAAGGCCCAAGTGGAGAAGGATGAAGGCCCAGAGGCAGAGACACTATCAAGACTATTAATTGTTGCTGAAGGCCCAAACTAATTTGAAGGCCCAAGTTAAATAAGTTTTTAGTTATAATTTATTTTTATTGTAATTTTGGCCCAAACTGTTTAAAAGGCCCATGTCTATTTTTATCTTTTTGTTTAGCTACACTATAAGTATGGGTTTTTGTTTTGAATAAAAAAACTTTTGGCATTTGATAAAATTTGGTGAGAGTTTCTCTCTGGGTTCCTTGTTGAACCAATTATCAGACTTATCAAGGTAATCCTTGTGGCGTCTACCCTGACTTATCTTTCTTCACTGGAAGTGGTGTCTACCCAGACTTATCTTCCTTCACCGGAAGTGGCGTCTACCCTGACTTATCTTCCTTCACTGGAAGTGGCGTCTACCCAGACTTATCTTCCTTCACCAGAAGTGGCGTCTACCCTAACTTATCTTCCTTCACCGGAAGTGGCGTCATCCAAACCTTCATAGCCTGTATCAAACAATCCGCTCCTACTCAGGTGCAAACAAGAAAACAAATAACAGAACAAGGACAAAACACGAACCTAGACAAATTACAAAGAAAAATAATAGGATAAGATAGAACCTGTATCAAGAGCCGAAGCTCTGATACCAGATGATGTGAACCTGAGTAGGAGCGGATCGTTTGATACAGGCTATAAAGGTTTGGATGACGCCACTTCCGGTGAAGGAAGATAAGTTAGGGTAGACGTCACTTCTGGTGAAGGAAGATAAGTCTGGGTAGACGCCACTTCCAGTGAAGGAAGATAAGTCAGGGTAGACGCCACTTCCAGTGAAGGAAGATAAGTCAGGGTAGACGCCACAAGGATTACCTTGATAAGTCTGATAATTGGTTCAACAAGGAACCCAGAGAGAAACTCTCACCAAATTTTATCAAATGCCAAAAGTTTTTTTATTCAAAACAAAAACCCATACTTATAGTGTAGCTAAACAAAAAGATAAAAATAGACATGGGCCTTTTAAACAGTTTGGGCCAAAATTACAATAAAAATAAATTATAACTAAAAACTTATTTAACTTGGGCCTTCAAATTAGTTTGGGCCTTCAGCAACAATTAATAGTCTTGATAGTGTCTCTGCCTCTGGGCCTTCATCCTTCTCCACTTGGGCCTTTAGCCTGTATTTGGCCAGTTTCATGATTCTCATCACCACCATAATGTCCTCCACATGGAGAGTTATTACAATGCCATAGAATATTCTTGGCTTCCTCCTTAGTAACACATCTTCTCAAAATGTTATTAGCACCCATCTTAAACAGATGAGGGTCATCTCATACATAGAAACGAGCGTCATGAAGGAATTTCTTCCTTTGCTACCAAGTCAAATCTTTAGGGGTAATTCCTACTGCTTTAAAGTTAGCCAAGTCAGCAAACTAGGGTCTCTCACTCATCATAAATAGAGATTCATCTGGAAATTCATCTTTTATTTCCATCTCTCTCAAAGTTACCTCCTCGTTGACTAGTCGTGACAAGTGGTCAGCTACCACATTCTTAGAACCCTTATTGTCCCAAATCTCCAAATCAAACTCTTGAAGTAACAGAATCCATCTGATTAAATGATGCTTAGAATTAGCTTTATTAAGTAAGTACTTGATTGCTGCATGATTCGTGTAAACTATGACCTTTGATCCTACCAAGTACAATCTGAACTTCTTTAATGCATACACAATTGCCAACATTTCTTTTTCAGCGGTAGCGTAGTTGATCTGTGCATCATTCAACACTTTACTGGCATAGTAAATGGCATGGAAAACTTTGCCTTTCCTTTGACCCAGCACAACACCAATTGCATAGTCACTTGCATCACACATTAACTCAAATTCTTGACCCCAGTCTGGTGCTGTAATCACAAGAGCTGATACTAGTCTTGTTTTGAGAATGTTAAATGCTTGCAAGCATTCTTCATCAAATATAAACGCAGTATCCTTGTTAAGCAGATTGTTGAGTGGTTTGGCGATCTTTGAGAAATCTTTAATGAATCGCCGATAGAATCCAGCATGCCCTAGAAAGCTCCTTATCCCTTTGACATTTACTGGAGGGGGTAAATTTTCTATCACATCAATCTTTGCTTTATCTACTTCTATCCCCTTGGCAAAAATTTTGTGTCCTAGCACAATGCCTTCTTTCACCATAAAATGGAATTTCTCCTAGTTTAGAACTAAATTGGTTTCTTCACACCTTTTCAATACTCTCTCCAGATTGGATAGACAACATTCAAATAAGGATCCAAAAACATAAAAGTTATCCATAAACACTTCAATACTCTTCTCCACCATATCTGCAAAGATTGCCATCATACATCTCTCAAAAGTTGTAGGAGCATTGCAAAGGCTGAAAGGCATTCGCCTGTAAGCAAATACACCAAAGGCCTTAGGGTAGATTTCGAGCCCATGGGCTAAGTATGAACCCGCTTATCTTTGTAAATATTAGAATAGGTATTTCCTTCGTCTAGGCCTTGTATTTTGGCCATTCTAGTAGTATAGGGTTTTAGCCTTGTATTTTGGGGCATTTTGAGTAGTCTTTGTAGTAAGGACTTTTTTTGTATTTTCATGTTTTTTGTCATGGGGGTGAGCTTAGCTATTATAGGGGGTGTGTAGCTAAGCTCTAACTTCTCATCTCAAGGAGGTGAGCTTAGCTATTAGAGAGGTATGTGTAGCTAAGCTCAAGCTTCTTTAGGAATCTTCTTAAGGAAGCTTCTCAAGGAGGTGAGCTTAGTTATGAGAGGGGTGTGTGTAGCTAAGCTCTAGCTTCTCAAGGAAGTTTTCTCAAAGAAGCTTCTCAAGGAAGTTTTCTCAAGAAAGCTTCTCAAGGAAGCTACCTAGTCTATAAATAGAAGCATGTGTAACACTTTGATGAATGAGAGTCTTGTGAGACACAACTCAAAGTTCAACTTCTCTCCCTTTTTCTTCCTTCAATTTCGTGCTCCCCCCTCTCTCTTTCTTTCCCTCTTTCTTTTCCTCCATTGAAGCATCATCTCCAAGCTTCTTATCCAAGGCTCATCTTGGTGGTGAAGCTCCTTCTTCCATGGCTTATTCCCTAGTGGATGGCGCTGCCTCTTACCTCTTCTCCTTTGTCTTCCGCTGCATCTCGAGGGTGGAAAATCACCATTTAAGGACCTCATTGAAGCTCAAAGATCCAGCCTCCATAGAAGCCCCACAAGCAAGCTTCCATCACAACATTCTTTTCAAACTGATTTACAAAGTTGTAATCGATTACCATAATCATGTAATCGATTACCAATGTTTTAAAACGTTAGATTTCAAATTTCAAGAGTCACAACTTATGATAAAACATTTTCAAATCATTTCTAACTTGTGTAATCGATAGTGTTTCTAAATGTTTTGATTTTCAAATTTAAACATGAAGAGTCACATCTATTGATGTGTAATCGATTACACTATGATGGTAATCGATTACTAATGACTTATTTTGAAACATAAATTACCAAAAGTCACAATTCTTAAAGTGACTTATTTCTGAAGATTTTTTAAAAGTCACAACCTTTAAAGTGACTAGTTTTCAAGAGAGTCACAACTTTTAAAAAGTGACTAGTTTTGAAGAAATTTGCAAGAGTCATAAACTTTTAACTTGAGTAATCAAATGACTATATATATGTGACCATGGCACGAATTTTAAGAAGATTGGTTCCTTTCATTCAAACTCAGATTTTCTTATTCATTTCTCATAATCTTTCTAAGAGTTTTTGTTCAATACTTTCTTTGTCAAGAAAAGTTCATTGACCAAAAACTTGTGCTATTCTTCTTCTTTATTCCTTCTCCCTCTTGCCAAAAGAATTCAAAGAACTAATCGTCTAAGAATTCTTTTGATTCTTTCCTTCTCCCTCTTGCCAAAAGAATTCAAAGAACTAACCGTCTGAGAATTCTTTTGATTCTTTCCTCCTCCCTCTATACAAAAGATTTCAAAGGACTAACCGCCTGAGATATCTTTTGCTTCACCCTACAAAGATTTCAAAGGACTAACTGCCTGAGATATCTTTGTCTTAATACATTGGAGCGTACATCCTTTGTGGTACAAGTATAGTGTACATCTACTTGGGTTGTAATATTGAGAACAAAAGAGGGTACATCTCTTGTGGATCAGTTTAAGTGGAGCGTACATCCACTTGGTGTTACACTGAGCACAAAGGAGGGGACATCCTTTAGGGCTCATTGCTTGTAAAGGATTTTACAAGGTTATTGGAAATCTCAAGAATCGTGAGTTGCTTGGGAACTGGACGTAGGCACGGGTTGTGGCCGAACCAGTATAAATCTTGTGTTTGTTTTCTTCTTCCCTACACTCTTTACTTTTCCGCTGTGCACTTTTTTTCTGCTTTATTTTTGTCTAAGTTATTGTTTCTGTTCTTTACTTTCTCATAACTTAGTAGTAAAGCATAATTGAATCTAGTAATATTAAGAAGGATAAATTTGAATTAGTCAAGACACATTAATAATTAACTCAATCCTCCTTCTTAATTATTTTGAGGCCACTTGATCCAACATAAGCTCTCATTCACTTCAAGTGTTTAAGTCTTCTTTTGTTCACTCTTTTTCCTCTCAAGTGTTTCCCTTTTTTTCTCACTCTCAAGTGTTTTGCTCACTTTTTCTTTTTCTCTCTTCTCTTGAAGAAGTTTTTCTCTCATTTTCTTTTGATCCTCACACACTTCTTGTGGACTCAATGGTTTGAGCACAATCTTTTTGTCTTGGTGCATGAAAGAGATCTTGTTGGTGTACCATCATGAGTGGCTCTTTTATCAAATTGCCATGGTCTCCCCAAAAGTAAGTGGTTGGCCTCCATAGGAACAACATCACAAAGTACCTTATCATTGTATTTCCCAATGGAAATGTTCACTTCAACTTGCTGCCTCACTTGCACCTCCCCATCCTTACTAAGCCATTGAAGTTTGTATGGCCTAGGATATGGTTTAGTAGCTAAATTTAGCTTTGACACTAATCTAGCACTAGCCACATTGGTGCAACTACCTCCATCAATGATCACCATGCACACCTTGCCATTGATTAAACATCCAGTGTGGAAGATGTTTTCTCTTTAGCTCTCCTCCACAGGCTTCAATTGACCACCAAGTAACCGCCTAATCATCAACAAATCTCCCTCCGGAGTCTCCTCTTCCTCTACGTGCTCACTCTCCTCTTCCTCTTCAACATTGGATTCACTTATATATTCTCCATCTCTAAGAACCATGGACCTTTTGTTAGGGCACTCATAAGCATAGTGTCCTAGGCCTTGGCACTTGAAACACTTCACATCTCTACTCCTTTTAGAGGGTTCCTCTTGGGACTTTGAGCGAGTTTTTGATGGGGTAGGTGTAGAACTACTAGAAGTAGCAGCCCCATCTTTCTTACCTTTGTCTTTCCAACTAGAAGAACCAAAGTTGGTAAAACTCCTTTTAGCCACTCCTTTCCTTTTTAATTGTTGCTCTACTTGGATTGCTTTGTGAAGCAAATCATCCATTTCAACAAAGTCCTGCAGCTCAACAATATCATGGATATCATTAGTCAAACCATTAAGAAATCGAGCCATAGTTACCTCCTCATCTTCTTCAATCTTTGCTTGAATCATGAGCACATCCATTTCCTTGAAATACTCTTCAACCCCTTTGTTGCCTTGGGTTAGTTTTTGGAGCTTGAATTTCAAGTCCCATGAGTAACTAGCCAGCACATATCGCTTCCTCATGATCCTTTTCATCTCTGCCCTTGTATCAACCATTGGCTCTTCATTTCTTGCTCTCTCTTTTTGTAGCTTGTTCCACCACACAAGAGCATAGTCGAAAAACTCCGTGGCGGCAAGCTTCACCATTTGGTACTCCTCATAGTTATTGCATGAGAAAACATGCTCTATTTTCATCTCCCACTCCAAGTAGGCCTCTGGATCATCCTTTCCTTTAAAGGGAGGAATGTTGAGTTCAATACCATCAATTCGGTTTTGTCTAGGAACACCATCATTCCCTCTTCTCCTCCTTTCTTCTTCATTATGATCTCTATTCTTCATTTGATCCAACCTCTCATAGAGCGCACCATCTCGTTGTTTCATTAACCTCTCCAAATGTTGCGTCAAAGCTTGTATTTGGAATTGCGAAAGCCCCACTCCATCATTAGGATTAGTACCTGCCATCTCAAACAAACAAATCAAACGTAACAAGAAAATTATAGTTGTTGTTTGAATACCTCACCCACTCAAGTGTATCACACAATTATGGCTTTTCTCTAATGAAAACACTCTTGCCTTTTACCACTCTAATTCCCCTTGAGTTCTTAGGAAATTCAAGAGATTATGGCCACAATAAAGAACAATTCACCAATATGTGTAAGGTAAGGCTAGAGAGACAAGGAAAAGCTTAACCAAGAAAAAGGCTAACAATGTTTTTAGGCACAATTGAAGGAAATAAAATTCAGAATTTAGGAATTCAAGTAACAATCCTTCATACAACCAATATATTACCTTAAAGAGATTTTTTTTTAAAGTTCTTCAAGCATCAACCATTCAACCCAAATTTGTCTCTCTTTTTTTTTTTAATTTTGCTTATACGAATTTCTGTTTTTTTTTATAACAAAGAGATCAAAAGGCTTAACTTTTGCAATGGTTCAGCCTAAAAAAAAAAAACATGAACAAGAAGGTAATATAAATGGCAAAGAAAATAAAGAAGGATGTTACCCAATATTTCCAGCAAAGGAAGTGTTGATCCTAGAATCGGAACTCTGATAACCAAATGATATGAACCTTCATTGCACAAGGGCTGACTTAGGATCGTCTAGGATTAAACCTTGTTGGAAAATTCAGAAAATTGATTAAGAAAAGGATGGGAAATTGGCAAGATTCAAGGGTTGGGCAGTGACTAATTTCCTGGGCCTTAATAAGGTGAATCTTGGCATAAAATGGATGAATGAGATGGTAAAAACGTAGGTTAAGTGGTGGCTAGACAAAAATATAGAAATGGCTATAACTCAAGCTACAGGACTCCAAATGAGGTGATTCCAAAACGAGGGGAAAGATCTCGTTTTGAATTTCAATTTAGGCTCAAGAATCACTTAATTTGAGAAAGTAAAATGAGAGTTATGGTCACGATACAACTCTAAAATTTAGACAGACTAAACACTCTAAAATTGAGACAAAGTGGCGCCATTTAGTCCTCCTCCATTTGGGCCATGATACAACTCACAACCTTGGACTTTTCTCCTTGAAACTTGGGCTTGTATTCAAATAGTATGTACAACACTTGTTGAAGAGCTTCCGTTGCTTTCCTTGCTCTAGCCCTTGTCATAGGTCCTCCAAGTCCTTCAAGTGGATCCTTGCCCTTGCTCTTGTTCATGTCCTCATCAAAAACCGATGTTAAGAAAAGCACAGTGGCATTTTTGTAAATAAGTCAAGTTAGTTAATATCGATTATTTAAATAACCGATGTTAACTACTTTATATTATGTTAAGGACTTCATATTAACATCGGTTATTTAAATAACTGATGTTAACTAACTTAGGTAACATCGGTTATTTTAAAAAAAAACCGATGTTACTCTTCTCATAAATTAAAACACATGCAAATTAAAATTTAGGCCCCTCACGCTCAGACCTTTCTCCTTTGTCCTTTCTCCTCGTGCTCAAACACATTGCCCTTTCTCCTTTGTCCTCTTTCTTCTTGCTACCACTACCATTGAAGCTGCGCTGAAAGTACCACTGCCATTGAAGCTGCAACTATCGCAAAGGACTTCGTCTCTGTCGTGATTGTCACTGCAACCTGTGTGACTTTCCATTCACTCTCAGTCACTGCGATTGAGGTACGTCTCTGCCGTGATTCTTCGAATGTATGTGTCACTGTGTTTTGAGAGAATGGTTATCATCGAAAATGATGTTAGTTCCGAAAAAACAGTAGCTTTGTTGACGTGGTTCCATAACCCTATTTTATTATTCTATTTTTTTGGCTAATAATGTGAAACTTCGATGGTAGTGTTTATTTTTACTGCCTTTGATTTTGATTTCTGTTTTTGTTTCTATTTTGAAAACATGTCTGTGATGGAGTGTTATTTTTTTGGCTAGTAATGTGAAACTTCGATGGTAGTGTTTATTTTTACTGCCTTTGATTTTGATTTTTCTTTGTTTTTGTTTCTATTTTGAAAACATGTATGTAATGGAGTGTTTTGATGGTAGTGTGTGTGTGAACGTGAAGGAGGAAACATGTTAATGGATGAGTGAACATTTGAGTCATCTTTGACCTTCTTTCATGTTCCACGTTGAGGCTCTCGCAATTGGTGTGGTCCATTTTTTTAACACGCTTTCTGGGGGTGTATGACTGAAGGGGCGTTTCAAATTCATGCCCATGTGATCAAATGCGGTTTAGCGTGTGATGTATTTGTTGGGACACGTTTGCTTCACTTTTATGGTACGTTTGGTTGGGTTGTTGAGGTTGACAAGGTCTTTAAGGAGATTGAGGAACCTAATATAGTGTCTTGGACTTCTTTGATGGTTGGTTATACTTATAATGGGTGTGTAAAGGAGGTTATGAGTGTTTATCGGTGTTTGAGGCGTGATGGGGTGTACTGTAATGAAAATACAATGGCTATGGTTATTAGGTCTTGTGGGGAGCTTGTAGATAAAATGTTGGGTTATCAGGTGCTTGGTAGTGTGATCAAATCTGGATTGGATACTACTGTGTCTATGGCAAACTCCCTTATTTCCATGTTTGGTAATTGTGATAGCATAGAGGAGGTGTCTTGTGTGTTTGATGACATGAAGGAATGTGATACTATTTCATAGAATTCAATAATTACTGCAAGTGTACATAATGGTCATTGTGAAAAATCTATAGAATACTTTTCTCATATGTATTATACTCATGCAAAAACAGATTATATTACTACTTCAGCCTTGTTACCAGTGTGTGGCTCTGCTCAAAATTTGAGGTGGGGAAGAGGGCTTCATGGTATGGTAGTAAAATCTGGACTGGAATCGAATGTCTGTGTGTGCAATAGTCTCCTAAGTATGTATTCTCAGGCTAGAAAATCTGAGGTTGCAAAGTTTGTATTTCATAAAATGCCAGAGAGAGATTTAATTTCATGGAATTCCTTGCATCTTGGTCAATATGCTTCCTCACTCAATCGTCTTATGTCTTTGTATTCCTGAAGTGAATTTGAGAGAAAGAGAAAATAAAATAAAATTAAAAGTGGTGTGGTTTGATTTGGGTTTCAATCAAACTGTTAGTACAAGACAGCAGAAAAAAGATACATGCTTCCTCTTGGGAGATATTATGCCTTTATTGTACTTCTGAACCAATTATATGCACTTTCATTTTATATATTTTCACCCTTTTCTAATTTTTCTATTATCTTGTTTGTTGCCATTGTCTAAAAGTACTTTAAAGGAATTTTTCTTAATTCAAGTCAAACTAATTAAGGAAAAGAGAATTGATGATGCCATTTCTATGATTCTAAAACTGTATTAATTATAATATGTAACCCAATGCAAGGGCTACACTAGCTAGCAGAAAATGGTTACATTTTGTTGGAAAATAAGTATTAGGTAGTGGGTAATTGATTAGATTCCCCGTGGCCATGTGATAGTGACACCTTCCCATATGGTGATATATTATGATCCATGCATTGCAGAGTAACCGTATCAGTGGAAAAAAGGAGCAGAGACTAAAATAACCGACTTGTGTAGGCCTTGATGGTCTATATTGTGGTTTCTTTTTTTTTTTTAGGAAAAGACATCCGCCTATGTATATTTGCGTTATCTTTGTTTATCTACTTCTTATAGACATTGTTTATGCAACCAATTTCTACAGGCAAATTTATAATCCAAACCACAAAGGGAAGGTTCCGAATCTGAACAGTTTTGGGATTTGTTAGGAGGAAAATCAGAATATCCCAGTCAAAAGATTCTTAGAGAGCCTGAAAGTGATCCTCACCTATTTTCTTGCCATTTCTCAAAAGGTAAGGGATAATATTTTGCTTGATAAAATGGTTTTTGTCCCCCTCTCCCCCTTTTGAAGGCAAAAAGCTGACTTGCTTATGATGGTTTTCTTCCACTGCCTGACTGAACAATGTGCATGAAATTCAAAGGTTAGTTTACCCGCTGATCTAAAGCTCTAGTCTTTGCATACATGATTTAAGCCCAAGTGACACGTGATTAGTATTGAAATAGATGCTAGTTTGATCAACCTGACACTGTTGAAAAATGTAAGTAATAAATCCAAACATGCACCTAAGCTTAGAAATGTCGGCAGAAAACCTGTAAACTATCTATCCAAACACTAAATGACTCAATTCCAGCTTTTCTCAGTCCATTTGCACCATTTTCCACTACCACCATCACAAAATCTTTTGGCAGTCACCCTTTCCTACTAATTTACTACAAGACTTCCCTTTTTCTCAACCCATCTCTACCATAAAATTTCAGCTTCTTCATTTTCACCCCATCTTTGCTACTTTTGTAGGCCAGAAATCACATATGGAATGGAGTCCAGCTCCAAATTCCATTGCCTACTTAGAAAAGATAAGTGGTTGTCATAGACTCACAATGTTGAAATCAAAACTGTTTAGTGCAGTCAGAATATGTTTGTCAAAGTATGAATATCTTGTACTTCAAATTCTGCACTCCATTTTGGTCATTCTATCCTACTGGGCAATGGCCAAAAACCGGTTGTTTCCTCAAAGGTATACTCTAGGATGCTGACAACATCTATTATTTGTTTGTCTCAGCATGAGCCTAGAAGATATGCTAGTTCTGGCAGTGCACCGTGTTGGCAACTTACCTGACTGAGTGTTAGGAAGTACATGTGGCAGTTTATTGTGTCATTAGACTTCCAATGTAAATGCAACTGCAACTGTAACTCCGTAGCATTAGGAAGGTTATTAAAAAATTTAAAGAAAAATGGTGGAAAGCATGTTTTACCACCAATGTGAATACACTACTATGCAACTGCAACTCCAATGTGAATACACTACTATGCTAATTTTTTGCTCAATAGTAATTTATGTACTATTTGAGTATGCTTGTTTTAGATTTTTGCTGAAGATTCAACTTGCATTTGACCTGAAATGTGAATTTGGACCGAATGAGCCTGTGATATGTAGACTGAATTTTTATTCTTTTTGGGTTATGTATTGGGAGTTCTGGTCTTTTGGGATATGTAGACTGAATGAGCCTGTGATATGTAGACTGAATTTCTATTTGAGTATGATTGATATTCATTGACTGGGGCATTATAGAACTACACCAAAAAAAAGGATGACCTGAATAAGTAGTCATGACATGCATAACACATGTCAGTATGTGTTATATTGCTTGCATGACATGCCAGCATTATCCGTCAATTGGCTGTATATGCATTTGGAGCATGTTGAATTAAGAGTCAATTAAATTAATTAATGTTTTTGGACAGGATGTGTTATATTGCTTCTTTTTTATGTTTCTGTTGTCTTTGTCTTTGTTTCTCTTTCAATTTTATTTTTCTTCTCTTCCTTGGAGAACAGTTTTTCCTTTCAAACAACAACAAAGAAGGACACAGAAAGCAACAATCTTCATCAATATACTCATCTTGTTCACCTCAGCTCACTCCTTCCTTCATCTTCCTGCAGCTCTTCTACCAAAGGTCATTTCAATTTCCTTCTATGTCTATCTCATCTTCTCAAATTGATATCAACACGTAGTTTCTTAAATGTTCATATAAGTTTTGTCTAATTTGATATATTAAGTTGTATTGGAGTATATTTTTACATGCATGCATGATTGCTACTATATGTATATTATAATGGACTGTATTGGACTATATCTAATTTCTAGAGTCCAACTATCAGTATTCATTGACAAACAGTAATTGAGTAGGACTTGCAGATTGCACAGATTTTGATCTGATAATCTCATATAAAAGCCTATTTTAATACTGACCCAGTGATGAACAACACTAGTTGACTAGGACTTGCAGATTGCACTAAGTTCTATTTGGAAATTTAGGTGTCGTTTACTTGTGTTTTTATTTCCTATGTTCATTTTCTATGTTTACTTTTTAGTTACAAAATCGTCATCTTGTTTTCAATCTGTTACCTGCTTTCAAGATTTGTACAACAAACAGAAAACAAAAAATGTTTGTCTACAAATGTTTGAAAACAAGAAATAGACTAACCACAAGAATCAGTTGCTACCTTCTAAAACATGTCATTCCTTCATACCAACTTTGCTATCATCAGTAATTTCTGCTAGCTCGTCATTGGCTTGCCTTCCTATTAACCTTTCAACAAGAACAAGTTGCTGCTTTAGCCTCTTGATCTTGTAGGATATTCCAAGAGCATGAAGATCCATCTTCCATAGGGACAGTTTTGTTGTACTTAAGGTCTGGTTGGTAGATGCTATCTTTTCAAAAGAATCAGCTTCCACTTTACTTGGAGTTTGATTTTGCATAGGAGTATTAAGACTATCCTTCCTAGAAATACTCTTTTCTTCTTCAATCTCAGTTTCTGGTTCATAAGTCTCCATTTCTTTGCTTCAAATAGTGATCAACAAAGGGTGAAAGTTGGTCTGGTTCATTTGCAATGTGTGAGGACCCTGTGGAACTATGTTGCACACCTATCCTTGAACTCAAGTTAACCAACATGCTTTTTAAGGAATGTCTTTCATGTTTGTCTTGTTGGATCAAGTGGACTCAGAATAATTAAGAAGGGGGGCTTGAATTAATTATTCCAAAACCTTTACTATTTGAAAAATTACTCTTTTAAGGCTTTTACTATGTTGTTAAGAGAATAATATATCGTAAAAAATATTATTGGGCAGTGTTTGGAAATGAAATTCCACAATGTCGATAGATAAATATCAATCGGGGCTATTTAACGACCAATGTCCGCTATTGTTTTTTCTATTCAATCCCCCGATAATATTTGGACGATGTCTATTAGGAAATGTTCGATCGGCGTCTTCCGGTGATTCTTCTTTTTAGACCTGGATCGGTCATCTTTCCTGGCAAACATCAACTACCATTTTTATTATCAATATCGGTGAATAATGTTTTTTTGTCGAGGTGGGCCAATGTTTTTCTAGCCGAGTAAATGAGTGCATGCTAGTGTCGGCCGAAACACAACTTCGGTTGAGGTCGCACGAAAAAACAAAGCCGACCTACATTGTAAGTTTTATAGGCGGCAGCGAACAACAAAACATCCTATACCGTAAGAAATACTATCGGCCAGCGTTTGGAAATGAAATTCCACAATGTCGATAGATAAATATCAATCGAGGCTATTTAACGACCAATGTCCGCTATTGTTTTTTCTATTCAATCCCCGATAATATTTGGACGATGTCTATTAGGAAATGTTCGATCGGCGTCTTCCGGTGATTCTTCTTTTTTAGACCTGGATCGGTCATCTTTCCTGGCCGACATCGACTACCATTTTTTTTTTATCAATATCGGTGAATAATGTTTTTTTGTCTAGGTGGGAAAATGTTTTTCTAGCCGAGTAAATGAGTGCATGCCAATGTCGGCCGAAACACAACTTCGGTTGAGCTCGCACGAAAAAACAAAGCCGACTTACATTGTAAGTTTTATAGGCGACAACGATCAACAATACTTCCTATACCGTAAAAAATATTATCGGCTAGCGTTTGGAAATGAAATTCCACAATGTCGATAGATAAATATCAATCGGGGCTATTAACGACCAATGTCTGCTATTGTTTTTTCTATTCAATCCCCCGATAATATTTGGACGATGTCTATTAGGAAATGTTCGATCGGCGTCTTCCGGTGACTCTTCTTTTTTAGACCTGGATCGGTCATCTTTCCTGGCCGACATCGACTACCATTTTTTTCATCAATATCGGTGAATAATGTTTTTTTGTCGAGGTGGGCCAATGTTTTTCTAGCCGAGTAACTGAGTACATGCCAGTGTCGGCCGAAACACAACATCGGTTGAGCTTGCACGAAAAAACAAAGCCGACCTACATTGTAAGTTTTAAAGGCAATAGCGAACAACAAAACTTCATATATCGTAAAAACTATTATTGGGCAGCGTTTGGAAATGAAATTCCACAATGTCGATAGATAAATATCAATCGGGGCTATTTAACGACCAAAGTCCGCTATTGTTTTTTCTATTCAATCCCCCGATAAATATTTGCACGATTTCTATTAGGAAATGCTCGATCAGCGTCATCCGGTGATTAATCTTTTTCAGACCTGTATCTGTCATCTTTCCTGGCCGACATCGACTACCATTTTTTTTATCAATATCGGTGAATAATATTTTTTTGTCGAGGTGGGCCAATGTTTTTCTAGCCGAGTAAATGAGTACATGCCAGTGTCGGCCGAAACACAACTTTGGTTGAGCTCGCACGAAAAAACAAAAGCGGACCTACATTGTAAGTTTTATAGGCCACAGCGAACAACAAAACTTCTTATACCGTAAAAAATACTATCGGCAAACGTTTGGAAATGAAATTCCACAATGTCGATAGATAAATATCAATCGAGGCTATTTAACGACCAATGTCCGCTATTGTTTTTTCTATTCATTCCCCGATAATATTTCGACGATGTCTATTAGGAAATGTTCGATCGGCGTCATCCGGTGATTCTTCTTTTTTAGACCTGGATAGGTCATCTTTCCTGGCCGACATCGACTACCATTTTTTTTATCAATATCGGTGAATAATGTTTTTTTGTCTAGGTGGGAAAATGTTTTTCTAGCCGAGTAAATGAGTGCATGCCAGTGTCGGCCGAAACACAACTTCGGTTGAGTTCGTATGAAAAAACTAAGCCGACCTACATTGTAAGTTTTTTAGGCGAAAGCGATCAACAAAACTTCCTATACCGTAAAAAATATTATCTATCGGCAAGCGTTTGGAAATGAAATTCCACAATGTCGATAGATAAATATCAATCAGAGCTATTTAACGACCAATGTCAGCTATTGTTAATTTTATTCATTCCCCGATATTATTTCGACGATGTCTATTAGGAAATGTTCGATCGGCTTCATCCGGTGATTCTTCTTTTTTAGACCTGGATCAGTCATCTTTACTAGCCGACATCGACTACCATTTTTTTTATCAATATCGGTGAATAATATTTTTTTGTCGAGGTGGGCCAATGTTTTTCAAGCCGAGTAAATGAGTACATGCCAGTGTCGGCCAAAACCCAACTTCGGTTGAGCTCGCACGAAAAAACTAAGCCGACCTACATTGTAAGTTTAATAGGCGACAACGTGCAACAGAACTTCCTATACCGTAAAAAATATTATCGGCAAGCGTTTGGAAATGAAATTCCACAATGCCGATAGATAAATATCAATCGGGGCTATTTAACGACCAATGTTCGCTATTGTTTTTTCTATTCAATCCCCCGATTATATTTGGACGATGTCTATTAGGAAATGTTCGATCGTCGTCTTCCGGTGATTCCTCTTTTTACACATGGATCGGTCATCTTTCCTGCCAAACATTGACTACCATTTTTTTTTTAACAATATCGGTGAATAATGTTTTTTTGTCGAGGTGGGCCAATGTTGTTCAAGCCGAGTAAATGAGTAAATGCCAGTGTCGGCCGAAACACAACTTCGGTTGAGCTCCCACGAAAAAACAAAGCGGATCTACATTGTAAGTTTTATAGTCGAAAGCGATCAACAAAACTTCCTATACTGTAAAAAATATTATCGGCCAGCGTTTGGAAATGAAATTCCACAATGTCGATAGATAAATATCAATCGGAGCTATTAACGACCAATGTCCACTATTGTTTTTCTCTATTCAATCCCCTGATAATATTTGGACGATGTCTATTAGGAAATGTTCGATCGTCGTCTTCCAGTGATTCTTCTTTTTAGACCTGGATCGATTATCTTTCCTGGCCAAAATCGACTACCATTTATTTTTATTAATATCGGTGAATAATGTTTTTTTGTCGAGGTGGGCCAATGTTTTTCTAGCCGAGTAAATGAGTACATGCCAGAGTCGGCCGAAACCCAACTTCGGTTGAGCTCGCACGAAAAAACAAAGCCGACATACATTGTAAGTTTAATAGGCCACAACAAACAACAGAACTTCCTATACCGTAAAAAATATTATCGGCAAGCGTTTGGAAATGAAATTCCACAATGTCGATAGATAAATATCAATCAGGGCTATTTAACGACCAATGTCCGCTATTGTTTTTTCTATTCATTCCCCGATAATATTTCGACGATGTCTATTAGGAAATGTTCGATCGGCGTCATCCGGTGATTCTTCTTTTTTAGACCTGGATCGGTCATCTTTTCTGGCCGACATCGACTACCATTTTTTTTATCAATATCGGTGAATAATGTTTTTTTGTCGACGTGGCCCAATGTTTTTGAAGCCGAGTAAATGAGTACATGCCAGTGTCTGCCGAAACACAACTTCGGTTGAGCTCGCACGAAAAAACTAAGCCGACCTACATTGTAAGTTTTATAGTCGAAAGCGATCAACAAAACTTCCTATACCGTAAAAAATATTATCGGCCAGCGTTTGGAAATGAAATTCCACAATGTCAATCGATAAATATCAATCGGGGCTATTAACGACCAATGTCCGTTATTGTTTTTTCTATTCAATCCCCCGATAATATTTGGACGATGTCGATTAGGAAATAGTCGATCGGCGTCTTCCGGTGATTCTTCTTTTTTAGACCTGGATCGGTCATCTTTCCTGGCCGACATCGACTACCATTTTTTTTATCAATATCGGTGAATAATGTTTTTTTTATCGAAGTGGGACAATGTTTTTCTAGCCGAGTAAATGAGTACATGTCAGTGTCGGCCGAAACACAACTTCGGTTGAGCTCGCACGAAAAAACAAAGCCGACCTACATTGTAAGTTTTATAGGCCACAGCGACCAACAAAGATTCCTATACCGTAAAAAATATTATCGGCCAGCGTTTGGAAATGAAATTCCACAATGTCGATAGATAAATATCAATCGGGGCTATTTAAGGACCAATGTCGGCTATTGTTTTTTCTATTCAATCCCCCGATAATATTTGGACGATGACTATTAGGAAATGTTCGATCGTCGTCTTCCGGTGATTCCTCTTTTTACACATGGATCGGTCATCTTTCCTGCCAAACATTGACTACCATTTTTTTTTATCAATATCGGTGAATAATGTTTTTTTGTCGAGGTGGGCCAATGTTGTTCAAGCCGAGTAAATGAGTAAATGCCAGTGTCGGCCGAAACACAACTTCGGTTGAGCTCCCACGAAAAAACAAAGTCGATCTACATTGTAAGTTTTATAGGCCACAGCGGACAACAGAACTTCCTATACCGTAAAAAATATTATCGGCCAGCGTTTGGAAATGAAATTCCACAATGTCGATAGATAAATATCAATCGGGGCTATTTAACGACCAATGTCCGCTATTGTTTTTTCTATTCATTCCCCGATAATATTTCGACGATGTCTATTAGGAAATGTTCGATCGGCGTCATCCGGTGATTCTTCTTTTTTAGACCTGGATCGGTCATCTTTTCGGGCAGACATCGACTACCATTTTTTTATCAATATCGGTGAATAATATTTTTTTGTCGAGGTGGGCCAATGTTTTTCTAGCCGAGTAAATGAGTAAATGCCAGTGTCGGCCGAAACACAACATCGGTTGAGCTCCCACGAAAAAACAAAGCCGACCTACATTGTAAGTTTTATAGGCGAAAGCGATCAACAAAACTTCCTATACTGTAAAAAATATTATCGGCAAGCGTTTGGAAATGAAATTCCACAATGTCGATAGAAAATTAACAATCCGGGCTATTTAACGACCAATGTCCGCTATTGTTTTTTCTATTCAATCCCCCGATTATATTTGGACGATGTCGATTAGGAAATGTTCCATCGTCGTCTTCCGGTGATTCTTCTTTTTAGACCTGGATCGGTCATCTTTTCGGGCCGACATCGACTACCATTTTTTTTATCAACATCGGTGAATATTGTTTTTTTGTCGAGGTGGGCCAATGTTTTTCAAGCCGAGTAAATGAGTACATGCCAGTGTCGGCCGAAACACAACGTCGGTTGAGCTCGCACGAAAAAACTAAGCCGACTTACATTGTAAGTTTTATAGGCGAAAGCGATCAACAAAACTTCCTATACCGTAAAAAATATTATCGGCTAGCGTTTGGAAATGAAATTCCACCATGTCGATAGATAAATATCAATCAGAGCTATTTAACGACCAATGTCAACTATTGTTAATTTTATTCATTCCCCGATATTATTTCGACGATGTCTATTAGGAAATGTTCGATCGGCGTCATCCGGTGATTCTTCTTTTTTAGACCTGGATCAGTCATCTTTACTAGCCGACATCGACTACCATTTTTTATCAATATCGGTGAATAATATTTTTTTGTCGAGGTGGGCCAATGTTTTTCAAGCCGAGTAAATGAGTACATGCCAGTGTCGGCCGAAACACAACGTCAGTTGAGCTCGCACGAAAAAACTAAGCCAACTTACATTGTAAGTTTTATAGGCGAAAGCGATCAACAAAACTTCCTATACCGTAAAAAATATTATCGGCCAGCGTTTGGAAATGAAATTCAACAATGTCGATAGATAAATATCAATCGGGGCTATTTGACGACCAATGTACGCTATTGGTTTTTCTATTCATTCCCCGATAATATTTCGGCGATGTCTATTAGGAAATGTTCGATCGGCGTCATCCGGTGATTCTTCTTTTTTAGACCTGGATCGGTCATCTTTTCTGGCCGACATCGACTACCATTTTTTTTATCAATATCGGTGAATAATGTTTTTTTGTCGAGGTGGGCCAATGTTTTTCAAGTCGAGTAAATGAGTACATGCCAGTGTCGGCCGAAACACAACTTCGGTTGAGTTCCCACAAAAAAACAAAGCCGATCTACATTGTAAGTTTTATAGGCCACAGCGGACAACAGAACTTCCTATACCGTAAAAAATATTATCGGCCAGCGTTTGGAAATGAAATTCCACAATGTCGATAGATAAATATCAATCGGGGCTATTTAACGACCAATGTCCGCTATTGTTTTTTCTATTCAATCCCCCGATAATATTTGGACGATGTCTATTAGGAAATGTTCTATCGTCGTCTTCCGGTGATTCTTCTTTTTAGACCTGGATCGATCATCTTTCCTGGCCGACATCGACTACCATTTTTTTTATCAATATCGGTGAATAATGTTTTTTTTATCGAAGTGGGACAATGTTTTTCTAGCCGAGTAAATGAGTACATGTCAGTGTCGGCCGAAACACAACTTCGGTTGAGCTCGCACGAAAAAATAAAGTCGACCTACATTGTAAGTTTTATAGGCCACAGGGAACAACAAAACTTCCTATACTGAAAAAAATATTATCGGCCAGTGTTTGGAAATGAAATTCCTCAATGTCGATAGATAAATATCAATCGGGGCTATTTAACGACCAATGTCCGCTATTGTTTTTTCTATTCAATCCCCCGATTATATTTGGACGATGTCGATTAGGAAATGTTCGATCGTCGTCTTCCGGTGATTCTTCTTTTTTAGACCTGGATCGGTCATCTTTTTTTGCCGATATCGACTACCATTTTTTTATAAATATCGGTGAATAATGTTTTTTTGTCGAGGTGGGCCAATGTTTTTCAAGCCGAGTAAATGATTACATGCCAGTGTCGGCCGAAACACAACTTCGGTTGAGCTCGCACGAAGAAACAAAGCCGACCTACTTTGTAAGTTTTATAGGCCACAGCGAACAACAAAGATTCCTAAACCGTAAAAAGTATTATCGGCCAGCGTTTGGAAATGAAATTCCACAATGTCGATAGTTAAATATCAATCGGGGCTATTAACGACCAATGTCTGCTATTGTTTTTTTCTATTCCATCCCCCGATAATATTTGGACGATGTCTATTAGGAAATGTTAGATCGTCATCTTCCGGTGATTCTTCTTTTTAGACCTGGATCGGTCATCTTTCCTGGCCGACATTGACTACCATTTCTTTTTATCAATATCGGTGAATAATGTTTTTTTTTTCGAGGTGGGCCATTGTTTTTCTTGCCGAGTAAATGAGTACATGTCAGTGACGGCCGAAACACAACTTCGGTTGAGCTCGCGCGAAAAAGCAAAGCCGACCGACATTGTAAGTTTTATAGGCCACAGCGAACAACAAAGATTCCTATACCGTAAAAAATATTATCGGCCAGCGTTTAGAAATTAAATTGCACAATGTCGATAGATAAAAATCAATCGGGGCTATTTAACGACCAATGTCCGCTATTGTTTTTTCTATTCAATCCCCCGATAATATTTGGACGATGTCTATTAGGAAATGTTCGATCGTCGTCTTTCGGTGATTCTTCTTTTTAGACCTGGATCGGTCATCTTTCCTGGCAAACATCGACTACCATTTTTTTTATCAATATCGGTGAATAATGTTTTTTTGTCGAGGTGAGCCAAGGTGTTCTTGAATCACTCTAGAATTTAGGAGAATCACTCTCACTAAGATAAAAGAGATAAACTCTAATTTTCTGAATAAAATTCAACTTGTGTTTATTGATAAAATGGTTCAGCTTATATAGAAGCTTTACAGCAGATTTTATTAATGACACACTAACCTAGAATTAAAATAACTTAATGCCATTAACCTAGGGAATTAAAAAAAAACTTAATGGCTGAGTGTAACTGAAATTGTGGCAACCAAAAGTCACCCCCAACAGCCAACAAGTCAGCCACCATTTGGTCTCCCAAAAGGCTGATGCCTAGGTTGCCAATTGGGCCCTTATTACAACTTGAACTAAACCTAACTAAAGCCCTTTTAGTTGATTAACCCAAAACATATTTTTGGACAGCAAACTTTACAAGGATTGGGCCATTATTTAGTCAAACTAAACAATCTAAAATTGAGACAAAGTGGTGTCATTTAGTCCTCCTCCATTTGGGCCATGATACAACTCACAACCTTGGACATTTCTCCTTAAAACTTGGGCTTGTATTCAAATACTATGGACAGCACTTGTTGAAGAGCTTCCTTGGCTTTCCTTGCTCTAGCACTTGTCATAGGTCCTCCAAGTCCTTCAAGTGGATCCTTGCCCTTGCTCTTGGTCATGTCCTCATCACCTACATTGTAAGTTTAATAGGCCACAGCGAACAAAACAACTTCCTATGCCGTAAAAAATATTATCGGCCAGCGTTTGAAAATGAAATTCCACAATGTCGATAGATAAATATCAATCGGGGCTATTAACGACCAATGTCCGATATTGTGTTTTTCTATTCAATCCCCCGATAATATTTGGACGATGTCTATTAGGAAATGTTCTATCGGCGTCTTCCGGTGATTCTTCTTTTTTATACCTGGATCGGTCATCTTTCCTGGCCGACATCGACTACCATTTTTTTTATCAATATCGGGGAATAATGTTTTTTTTGTCGAGGTGGGCCAATGTTTTTCAAGCCGAGTAAATGAGTAAATGCCAGTGTCAGCTGAAACACAACTTCGGATGAGCTCGCATGAAAAAACAAAGCCGACCTACATTGTACGTTTTATAGGCCACAGCGAACAACAAAGATTCATATACCGTAAAAAATATTATCGGCCAGCGTTTGGAAATGAAATTCCACAAAGTCGATAGATAAATATCAATCGGGGCTATTAACGACCAATGTCCGATATTGTGTTTTTCTATTCAATTCCCCGATAATATTTGGACGATGTCTATTACGAAATGTTCTATCGGCGTCTTCCGGTGATTCTTCTTTTTTAGACCTGGATCGGTCATCTTTCCTGGCCGACATAGACTACCTTTTTTTTTTATCAATATCGGTGAATAATGTTTTTTTGTCGAGGTGGGCCAATGTTTTTCTAGTCGAGTAAATGAGTAAATGCCAGTGTTGGCCAAAACACAACTTCGGTTGAGCTCGCATGAAAAAACAAGGCCGACCTACATTGTACGTTTTATAGGCCACAGTGAACAACAAAGACTCATATACCGTAAAAAATATTATCGGCCAGCGTTTGGAAATGAAATTCCCCAATGTCGATAGATAAATATCAATCGGGGCTATTTAACGACCAATGTCCGCTAATTTTTTTTCTATTCAATCCCCCGATAATATTTGGACGATGTCTATTAGGAAATGTTCGAACGGCGTCATCCGGTGATTCTTCTTTTTAGACCTGGATCGGTCATCTTTCCTGGCAAACATCGACTACCATTTTTTTTTTCAATATCGGTGTATAATGTTTTTTTGTCGAGGTGGGCCAATGTTTTTCTAGCCGAGTAAACGAGTACATGCCAGTGTCGGCCGAAACACAACTTCGGTTGAGTTCGCACGAAAAAACTAAGCCGACCTACATTGTATGTTTTATAGGCGAAAGCGATCATATAAACTTCCTATACCGTAAAAAATATTTTCGGCCAGCGTTTGGAAATGAAATTTCACAATGTCGATAGATAAATATCAATCGGGGCTATTTAACGACCAATGTCCGCTATTGTTTTTTCTATTCATTCCCCCGATAGTATTTGGACGATGTCTATTAGGAAATGTTCTATCGGCGTCTTCCCGTGATTCTTCTTTTTAGACCTGGATCGGTCATCTTTTCGGGCCGACATCGACTACCATTTTTTTTATCAATATCGGGGAATAATCTTTTTTTTGTCGAGGTGGGCCAATGTTTTTCAAGCCGAGTAAATGAGTAAATGCCAGTGTCGGCCGAAACACAACTTCGGTTGAGCTCGCACGAAAAAACAAAGCCGACCTACATTGTACGTTTTATAGGCCACAGCGAACAACAAATATTCCTATACCGTAAAAAATATTATCGGCCAGCGTTTGGAGATGAAATTCCACAATGTCGATAGATAAATATCAATCGGGGCTATTTAACGACCAATGTCCGCTACTGTTTTTCTATTCAATCCCCTGACAATATTTGGACGATGTCTATTACGAAATGTTCTATCGGCTTCTTCCGGTGATTCTTCTTTTTTATACCTGGATCGGTCATCTTTCCTGGCCGACATCGACTACCATTATTTTTATCAACATCGGTGAATAATGTTTTTTTGTCGAGGTGGGCCAATGTTTTTCAAGCCGAGTAAATGAGTACATGCCAGTGTCGGCCGAAACACAACTTCGGTTGAGCTCGCACGAAAAAACAAAGCCGACCTACATTGTACGTTTTATAGGCCACAGCGAACAACAAAGATTCCTATACCGTAAAAAATATTATTGGCCAGCGTTTGGAAATGAAATTCCACAATGTCGATAGATAAATATCAATCGGGGCTATTTAACGACCAATGTCCGCTACTGTTTTTCTATTCAATCCCCTGACAATATTTGGACGATGTCTATT
Source organism: Glycine soja (assembly GCF_004193775.1). Lineage (NCBI taxonomy): Eukaryota > Viridiplantae > Streptophyta > Magnoliopsida > Fabales > Fabaceae > Glycine > Glycine soja. The sequence continues at coordinate 39,576,061 of NC_041016.1, read as the reverse complement.
ACGAAATGTTCTATCGGCGTCTTCCGGTGATTCTTCTTTTTTATACCTGGATCGGTCATCTTTCCTGGCCGACATCGACTTCCATTATTTTTATCAATATCGGTGAATAATGTTTTTTTGTCGAGGTGGGCCAATGTTTTTCTAGCCGAGTAAATGAGTACATGCCAGTGTCGGCCGAAACACAACTTCGGTTGAGCTCGCACGAAAAAACAAAGCCGACCTACATTGTACGTTTTATAGGCCACAGCGAACAACAAAGATTCCTATACCGTAAAAAATATTATCGGCCAGCGTTTGGAAATGAAATTCCACAATGTCGATACATAAATATCAATCGGGGCTATTTAACGACCAATGTCCGCTACTGTTTTTCTATTCAATCCCCTGATAATATTTGGACGATGTCTATTACGAAATGTTCTATTGGCATCTTCCGGTGATTCTTCTTTTTTAGACCTGGATCGGTCATCTTTCGTGGCAAACATCGACTACCATTTTTTTTTATCAATATCGGGGAATAATGTTTTTTTTGTCGAGGTGGGCCAATGTTTTTCAAGCCGAGTAAATGAGTAAATGCCAGTGTCGGCCGAAACACAACTTCGGTTGAGCTCGCGCGAAAAAACAAACCCGACCTACATTGTAAGTTTAATAGGCCACAGCGAACAACACAACTTCCTATACCGTAAAAAATATTATCGGCCAGTGTTTGGAAATGAAATTCCACAATGTCGATAGATAAATATCAATCGGGGCTATTAACGACCAATGTCCGATATTGTGTTTTTCTATTCAATCCCCCGATAATATTTGGATGATGTCTATTAGGAAATGTTCTATCGGCGTCTTCCGGTGATTCTTCTTTTTTATACTTGGATCGTTCATCTTTCCTGGCCGACATCGACTACCATTTTTTTTGTCAATATCGGTGAATAATGTTTTTTTGTCGAGGTGGGCCAATGTTTTTCTAGCCGAGTAAATGAGTACATGCCAGTGTCGGCCGAAACACAACTTCGGTTGAGCTGGAACGAAAAAACAAAGCGGACCTACATTGTACGTTTTATAAGCCACAGCGAACAACAAAGATTCCTATACCGTAAAAAATATTATCGGCCAGCGTTTGGAGATGAAATTTCACAATGTCGATAGATAAATATCAATCGGGGCTATTTAACGACCAATGTCCGCTACTGTTTTTCTATTCAATCCCCTGATAATATTTGGATGATGTCTATTAGGAAATGTTCTATCGGCGTCTTTCGGTGATTCTTCTTTTTTATACTTGGATCGTTCATCTTTCCTGACCGACATCGACTACCATTTTTTTTTGTCAATATCGGTGAATAATGTTTTTTTGTCGAGATGGGTCAATGTTTTTCAAGCCGAGTAAATGAGTACATGCCAGTGTCGGCCGAAACACAATGTCGGTTGAGCTCGCACGAAAAAACTAAGCCGACCTACATTGTAAGTTTTGTAGGCGAAAGCGATCAACAAAACTTCCTATACCGTAAAAAATATTATCGGCCAGCGTTTTGAAATGAAATTCCACATTGTCGATAGATAAATATCAATCGAGGCTATTAACGACCAATGTCCGCTATTGTGTTTTTCTATTCAATCCCCCAATAATATTTGGACGATGTCTATTAGGAAATGTTCTATCGGCGTCTTCCCGTGATTCTTCTTTTCTAGACCTGGATCGGTCATCTTTTCTGGCCGACATCGACTACCTTTTTTCTTATCAATATCGGTATATAATGTATTTTGTCGAGGTGGGCCAATGTTTTTCTAGCCGAGTAAATGAGTACATGCCAGTGTCGGCCGAAACACATCTTCGGTTGAGCTCGCATGAAAAAACAAAGCCGACCTACATTGTACGTTTTATAAGCCACAGCGAACAACAAAGATTCCTATACCGTAAAAAATATTATCGGCCAGCGTTTGGAGATGAAATTTCACAATGTCGATAGATAATATCAATCGGGGCTATTTAACGACCAATGTCCGCTATTGTTTCTTCTATTCATTCCCCCGATAATATTTGGACGATGTCTATTAGGAAATGTTCTATCGGCGTCTTCCCGTGATTCTTCTTTTCTAGACCTGGATCGGTCATCTTTTCTGGCAAACATCGACTACCATTTTTTTGTATCAATATCGGTGAATAATGTTTTTTTTGTCGAGGTGGGCCAATGTTTTTCAAGCCGAGTAAATGAGTAAATGCCAGTGTCGGCCGAAACACAACTTCGGTTGAGCTCGTACGAAAAAACAAAGCCGACCTACATTGTAAGTTTAATACGCCACAGCGAACAACACAACTTCCTATATCGTAAAAAATATTATCGGCAAATGTTTGGAGATGAAATTCCACAATGTCGATAGATAAATACCAATCGGGGATATTTAACGACCAATGTCCGCTATTGTTTTTTCTATTCATTCCCCCGATAATATTTGGACGATGTCTATTAGGAAATGTTCGATCGTCGTCTTCCGGTGATTCTTCTTTTTAGAACTGGATCGGTCATCTTTCCTGGCAAACATCGACTACCATTTTTTTTTATCAATATCGGGGAATAATGTTTTTTTTGTCGAGGTGGGCCAATGTTTTTCAAGCCGAGTAAATGAGTAAATGCTAGTGTCGGCCGAAATACAACTTCGGTTGAGCTCGCACGAAAAAACAAAGCCGACCTACATTTTAAGTTTAATAGGCCACAACGAACAACACAACTTCCTATACCGTGAAAAATATTATCGTTTGGAAATGAAATTCCACAATGTCGATAGATAAATATCAATTGGGGCTATTTAACGACCAATGTCCGCTAGTGTGTTTTTCTATTCAATCCCCCGATAATATTTGGACGATGTCTATTAGGAAATGTTCTATCGGCGTCTTCTGGTGATTCTTCTTTTTAAACCTGGATCGCCATCTTTCCTGGCCGACATCGACTACAATTTTTTGAAATAACAGAACAAGGACAAAAACAAATGTGAACCTGAGTAGGAGTGGATCGTTTGATACAGGCTACGGAGGTTTGGATGACGCCACTTCCGGTGAAGGAAGATAAGTCAGGGTAGATGCCACAAGGATTACCTTGATAAGTCTGAGATTGGTTCAACAAGGAACTCAGAGAGAAACTCTCACCAAATTTTATCAAATGTCAAAAGTTTCTTTTATTGAAAACAAAAACAAATACTTATAGTGTATCTGAAGAAAAAGATAAAAATAGACATGGGCCTTCTAAACAGTTTGGGCCAAAATTACAATAAAAATAAATTATAACTAAAAACTTATTTAACTTGGGCCTTGATGAGGACATGACCAAGAGCAAGGGCAAGGATCCACTTGAAGGACTTGGAGGACCTATTGATGAGGACATGACCAAGAGCAAGGGCAAGGATCCACTTGAAGGACTTGGAGGACCTATGACAAGGGCTAGAGCAAGGAAAGCCAAGGAAGCTCTTCAACAAGTGCTGTCCATACTATTTGAATACAAGCCCAAGTTTCAAGGAGAAAAGTCCAAGGTTGTGAGTTGTATCATGGCCCAAATGGAGGACTAAATGACACCACTTTATTTCAATTTTAGAGTGTTTAGTTTGTCTAAATAATGGCCCAATCCTTGTAAAGTTGGCTGACTAAAAATATGTTTTGGGTTAATCAACTAAAAGGGCTTTAGTTCAAGTTGTAATAAGGGCCCAATTGGCAACCTAGGCATCAGCCTTTTGGGAGACCAAATGGTGGCTGACTTGTTGGCTGTTGGGGGTGACTTTTGGTTGCCAACAATTTCAGTTACACTCAGTCATTTAGTTTGTTTTAATTCCCTAGGTTAATGGCATTAAGTTATTTTAATTCTAGGTTAGTGGGTCATTACTAAAATCTGTTGTAAAGCTTCTATATAAGCTGAACCATTTTATCAATAAACACAAGTTGAGTTTTATTCAGAAAATTAGAGTTTATCTCTTTTATCTTAGTGAGAGTGATTCTCCTAAATTCTTGAGTGATTCAAGAACACCCTGGCTGTATCAAAGGACTTTCACAACCTTTGTGTGTTGCCCTCGCTGGAAAGAGTGATTCTTTCCTTCCTATCATCTCCACCCTTGTTCTTTCAAACCACAATTCCAGAAAATCCACCTCTGCCCAAAATTATCTCGTGACCATAACTCCCATTTCACACACTCAAATTAAGTGATTCTTGATCCTAAATTGAATTTCAAAACGAGATCTTTCACCTCGTTTTGGAATCACCTCATTTGGAGCCCTGTAGCTTCCGTTATTGCCATTTCTATATTTCTGTCCAGCCACCACTTAACCTACGTTTTACCATCCCATTCATCCATTTTATGCCAGAAACCACCTTATTAAGACCCACGAGATTAACCACCTTATTTTCCATCCTTTCCTTAATCAATTTCCGCATTTTTCATCAAGGTTTAATCCTAGACGATCCTAAGTCAGCCCTTGTGCCATGAGGGTTCATATCAGGCCTTCAAGTTAGTTTGGGCCTTCAACAACAATTAGTAGTCTTGGTAGTGCCTCTGCCTCTGGGCCTTCATCTTTCTCCACTTGGGCCTTCAATCATCATCAATGGCAGCTATACAAATGACCAGCCTTGTCTCTATGACGTGTTGGGCTTGTTTAAGTCTGCCTCTGGTCATGGGACCTTCAAGTGCTACATGGTCCTTGCCCTTGGTTATGTCCTCATCAATATCGGTGAATAATGTTTTTTTGTCGAGGTGGGCCAATGTTTTTCTAGCCGAGTAAATGAGTACATGTCAGTGTCGGCCGAAACACAACTTCGGTTGAGCTCGCACGAAAAAACATAGCCGACCTACATTGTAAGTTTTATAGGCCACAGCGAACAACAAAGATTCCTATACCGTAAAAAATATTATCGGCCAGCGTTTGGAAATGAAATTCCACAATGTCGATAGATAAATATCAATCGGGGCTATTTAACGACCAATGTCCGCTATTCTTTTTTCTATTCAATCCCCCGATAATATTTGGACGATGTCTATTAGGAAATGTTCGATCGTCGTCTTCCGGTGATTCTTCTTTTTAGAACTGGATCGGTCATCTTTCCTGGCAAACATCGACTACCATTTTTTTTTATCAATATCGGGGAATAATGTTTTTTTTGTCGAGGTGGGCCAATGTTTTTTAAGCCGAGTAAATGAGTAAATGCCAGTGTCGGCCGAAACTCAACTTCGGTTGAGCTCGCACGAAAAAACAAAGCCAACCTACATTTTAAGTTTAATAGGCCACAGCGAACAACACAACTTCCTATAACGTAAAAAATATTATCGTTTGGAAATGAAATTCCACAATGTCGATAGATAAATATCAATTGGGTCTATTTAACGACCAATGTCCGCTATTGTGTTTTTCTATTCAATCCCCCGATAATATTTGCACGATGTCAATTAGGAAATGTTTGATCGTCGTCTTCCGGTGATTCTTCTTTTTAGACCTGGATCGGTCATCTTTCCTGGCAAACATCGACTACAATTTTTTTTATCAATATCGGGGAATAATGTTTTTTTTGTCGAGGTGGGCCAATGTTTTTCAAGCCGAGTAAATAAGTAAATGCCAGTGTCGGCCGAAACACAACTTCGGTTGAGCTCGCACAAAAAAACAAAGCCGACCTACATTGTAAGTTTAATAGGCCACAACAAACAACAAAGATTCCTATACGGTAAAAAATATTATCGGCCAGCGTTTGGAAATGAAATTCCACAATGTCGAAAGATAAATATCAATCGGGGCTATTAACGACCAATGTCCGCTATTGTTTTTTCATTTCAATCCCCCGATAATATTTGGACGATGTCTATTAGGAAATGTTCGATCGGTGTCATTCGGTGATTCTTCTTTTTAGAACTGGATCGGTCATTTTTCCTGGCCGACATCGACTACCATTTTTTTTATCAATATCGGTGAATAATGTTTTTTTGTCGAGGGGGGCCAATGTTTTTCAAGCCGAAAAAATGAGTACATGCCAGTGTCGGCCGAAACACAACTTCGATTGAGCTAGCACGAAAAAACAAAGCCGACCTACATTGTAAGTTTTATAGGCCACAGCGAACAACATAGATTCCTATACCATAAAAAATAATATCGGCCAGCGTTTGGAAATGAAATTCCACAATGTCGATAGATAAATATCAATCGGGGTTATTTAACGACCAATGTCCACTATTGTTTTTTCTATTCAATCCCCCGATAATATTTGGACGATGTCTATTAGGAATTGTTCGATCGTCGTCTTCCGGTGATTCTTCTTTTTAGACCTGGATCGGTCATCTTTCCTGGCAAACATCGACTACCATTTTTTTTATCAATATCGGGGAATAATGTTTTTTTGGTCGAGGTGGGCCAATGTTTTTCAAGCCGAGTAAATGAGTAAATGCCAGTGTCGGCCGAAACACAACTTCGGTTTAGCTTGCGCGAAAAAACAAAGCCGACCTACATAGTAAGTTTAATAAGCCACAGCGAACAACACAACTTCCTATACCGTAAAAAATATTATCGGCCAGCGTTTGGAAATGAAATTCCACAATGTCGATAGATAAATATCAATCGGGGCAATTAACGACCAATGTCCGCCATTGTGTTTTTCTATTCAATCCCCCGATAATATTTGGACGATGTCTATTAGGAAATGTTCTATCGGAGTCTTCCGGTGATTCTTCGTTTTTAGACCTGGATCGGTCATCCTTCCTGGCCGACATCGACTAGGACGAAGGCCCAAGTGGAGAAGGACAAAGCCCCCGAGTGGAGAAGGATGAAGGCCCAAGTGGAGAAGGATGAAGGCCCAGAGGCAGAGACACTATTAAGACTATTAATTGTTGCTGAAGGCCCAAACTAATTTGAAGGCTCAAGTTAAATAAATTTTTAGTTATAATTTATTTTTATTCTAATTTTGGCCCAAACTGTTTAGAAGGCCCATGTCTATTTTTATCTTTTTGTTCAGCTACACTATAAGTATTGGTTTTTGTTTTGAATAAAAAAAAACTTTTGACATTTGATAAAATTTGGTGAGAGTTTCTCTCTGGGTTCCTTGTTGAACCAATTATCAGACTTATCAAGGTAATCCTTGTGGCGTCTACCTAGACTTATCTTCCTTAACCGGAAGTGGCGTCTACTCAGACTTATCTTCCTTCACTGGAAGTGGCGTCTACCCTGACTTATCTTCCCTCATTGGAAGTGGCGTCTACCCAGACTTATCTTCCTTCATTGGAAGTGGCGTCTACCCAGACTTATCTTCCTTAACCGGAAGTGGCGTCTACCCAGACTTATCTTCCTTAACCGGAAGTGGCGTCTACCCAGACTTATCTTCTTTCACCGGAAGTGGCGTCTACCATGACTTATCTTCCTTCACTGGAAGTGGCGTCATCCAAATCTTCGTAGCCTGTATCAATTGATCCGTTCCTAGTCAGGTTCACATCATTTGGTATCAGAGCTTTGGCTCTTGATACAGGTTCTATCTTATCCTATTATTTTTCTTTTTAATTTGTCCTGGTTCGTGTTTTGTCCTTGTTCTGTTATTTGTTTTTCTTGTTTGCGTCTTGTTGCGTTCTTGTTTGTGTCTTTGTTTCGTTCTTGTTCTTGTCACGTTTGTGTTCTTGTTGTTGTTCTTGTTTAGAGTGTCTTTCAGACTTTGTGTCAAAAAAAAAATTGTTTGGGTTCTGTTTCAAGTAAAAAAAAAAAGTTGCAGAAATTTTGAAAAAAAAAAAAAAGAGAAGAAAAGAAGAAAGAGAAAAAAGAGAAAGTGGGTGTTTGATCTTTGAACACGAAATTGAGGCAGTTAGAGGCTTTTTTTTGGCAGAAAAACGTGTACCAAATCCCCTTATCTAGATTCTCCTCTAAATTCTGAGCGTTTTGATATATAGTGGGCCTCAAACGGACAATCGTAGCAAAAGTTATGAGCATTTGAAGTTTACTTGTCATATCTGTGTTATCTTATCTGTTATCCTATCTGTTATCTTATTTGTTATCATATCTGTTTTCCAAATTAAATCTAATTTGTTATCCAAATCTGATCTATTATCCTAATCAAATCAAATCAAATTTTTTTATCCAAATCAGATTTGTTATCCAAATCTAATCTGTTATCCAAATCAAATCTAATCTGCTATCCAAATCAAGTCCAAGTTGTTATCCCAAATCAAATCTGTTACTCTGATAATTATATTGTCTTTCCTTTTATTTTATATTACCTTGTGTGTCTAATTCGATCCATCCAGGAAGTTAAGAGGGAGTGAGTGGTAAAAGGCAAGAGTGAAAACATCACACAAAAGCCTATATTGAGAGCATCAAACACGAGTGAACTACCATTAAAGAGAGAAACACGTGAGTAGAGTGTGGTGAGGTCCTGAATTTTTTTTAATTTACTGCAAAATTCTTTGTTCCTTAATCATGGCAAGAGCTGGTGACAATGGTGGTGTATATCATCAACTGGACGAATCTCAACGCTTATTTCTGGACGCGTGGACTACACAAATGCAACGTTTGTTGAACCGTAACAAAGAAAAGTCCTACAGACGAATAGCCAAATCTTCCTCATTTACTCTTAAACCTCTATCCCCTAGAGAAGTGTGTGATGACCAAATCAGAATGGGAGAAAAGAGAGAACAAGAGAAAGAAAATAGTGAGGCACCACAAAGGAATATGAAAAAGAAGAGTGATACACCCGAGGAAAAGAGTGATACACATGAGAGAAAATTTAATTATTTTGCAGAGGCGAGTGAAGTGAGGAAAGTGTTACCTGCTCATGAACCACTCAATCTACAGTATTGCAAAGACAGTAAAATTTCTACTGATAATTCTAATGAGTTTACTATTTCTATTTCTCCTAGTGTTCAACCATTATTGCAGGAATTTAAAAATGTCTTTCCTAAGGAGATTCCTCATGGACTACCACCTTCAAGAGGCATAGAACATCAAGTTGATCTCCTCCCCGGAGCTTCATTGCCTAACAGGCCAACTTACAAAAGCAATCCCCAAGAGACTCAACGTAAGGATGCACATGCCAAAGTTGAGTATGTGAAAAGATTGTATGACCAAGTGAAGGTGCAAATTGCAAAGAAGAATGAAAACTATGCCAAGCAAGCCAACAAGAAAAGGAAGGAAGTGGTACTTGAACCCGGTGATGATCCTGGACATTTGAGGACAAATGTTTTCCAAGAAGGAGGGAATGATGAGAATCATGAAACTGGCCTAATACAGGGTAAAGGCCCAAGTGGAGAAGGACGAAGGCCCAAGTGGAGAAGGACAAAGCCCCCGAGTGGAGAAGGATGAAGGCCCAAGTGGAGAAGGATGAAGGCCCAGAGGCAGAGACACTATTAAGACTATTAATTGTTGCTGAAGGCCCAAACTAATTTGAAGGCTCAAGTTAAATAAATTTTTAGTTATAATTTATTTTTATTCTAATTTTGGCCCAAACTGTTTAGAAGGCCCATGTCTATTTTTATCTTTTTGTTCAGCTACACTATAAGTATTGGTTTTTGTTTTGAATAAAAAAAAACTTTTGGCATTTTCATAAAATTGGGTGAGAGTTTCTCTCTGGGTTCCTTGTTGAACCAATTATCAGACTTATCAAGGTAATCCTTGTGGCGTCTACCCTGACTTATCTTCCTTCACTGGAAGTGGCGTCTACCCAGACTTATCTTCCTTCACCGGAAGTGGCGTCTACCCAGACTTATCTTCCTTCACCGGAAGTGGCGTCTACCCTGACTTATCTTCCTTCACCGGAAGTGGCGTCATCCAAAAACTCTACAGCCTGTATCAAGTGATCCGCCCCGTAAGATTCACATCATCGACTATCATTTTTTTATCAATATCGGTGAATAATGTTTTTTTGTCGAGGTGGGCCAATGTTTTTCAAGCCGAGTAAATGAGTACATGCCAGTGTCGGCCGAAACACAACTTCGGTTGAGCTCGCACGAATAGACAAAGCTGACCTACATTGTAAGTTTTATAGGCCACAGCGAACAACAAAGATTCCTATACCGTAAAAAATATTATCGGCAAGCGTTTGGAAAAGAAATTCCACTATGTCGATAGATAAATATCAATCGGGGCTATTTAACAACAAATGTCTGCTATTGTTTTTTTCTATTGAATCCCCCAATAATATTTGGATGATGTCTATTAGAAAATGTTTGATCGGCGTCTTCCGTTGATTCTACTTTTTAAACCTGGATCGGACATCTTTCCTAGACGAGATCGACTACCATTTTTTTTATCAATATCGGTGAATAATATTTTTTTGTCGAGGTGGGCCAATGTTTTTCAAGCCAAGTAAATGAGTACATGCCAGTGTCGGCCGAAACACAACGTTGGTTGAGCTCGCACGAAAAAACTAAGCCGACCTACATTGTAAGTTTTATAGGCGAAAGCGATCAACAAAACTTCCTATACCGTAAAAAATATTATCGGCCAGCGCTTGGAAATGAAATTCCACAATGTCGATAGATAAATATCAATCGGGGCTATTTAACGACCAATGTCCGCTATTGTTTTTTTCTATTGAATCCCCCGATAATATTTGGATGATGTCTATTAGAAAATGTTTGATCGGCGTCTTCCGTTGATTCTACTTTTTAAACCTGGATCGGACATCTTTCCTAGACGAGATCGACTACCATTTTTTTTATCAATATCGGTGAATAATATTTTTTTGTCGAGGTGGGCCAATGTTTTTCAAGCCGAGTAAATGAGTACATGCCAGTGTCGGCCGAAACACAACTTCGGTTGAGCTCGCACGAATAGACAAAGCTGACCTACATTGTAAGTTTTATAGGCCACAGCGAACAACAAAGATTCCTATACCGTAAAAAATATTATCGGCAACCGTTTGGAAATGAAATTCCACAATGTCGATAGATAAATATCAATCAGGGCTATTAACGACCAATGTCCGCTATTGTTTTTTTCTATTCACTCCCCCGATAATATTTGGACGATGTCTATTATGAAATGTTCTATCGGCGTCTTTCGGTGATTCTTCTTTTTTAGACCTGGATCGGTCATCTTTCCTGGCCGACATCGACTACCATTTTTTTTATCAATATCGGTGAATAATGTTTTTTTGTCTAGGTGGGCCAATGTTTTTCAAGCCGAGTAAATGAGTACATGCCAGTGTCGGCCGAAACACAAATTCGGTTGATCTCGCAAGAAAAAACAAAGCCAACCTACATTGTAAGTTTAATAGGCCACAACGATCAACAAAACTTCCTATACCGCAAAAAATATTATCGGCAAGCGTTTGGAAATGAAATTCCACAATGTCGATAGATAAATATCAATCAGGGCTATTAACGACCAATGTCCGCTATTGTGTTTTTCTATTCAATCCCCCGATAATATTTGGACGATGTCTATTAGGAAATGTTTTATCGGCGTCTTCCGGTGATTCTTCTTTTTTAGACCTGGATCGGTCATCTTTCCTGGCCGACATCGACTACCATTTTTTTTATCAATATCGGTGAATAATGTTTTTTTGTCGAGGTGGGCCAATGTTTTTCTAGCCGAGTAAATGAGTACATGCCAGTGTCGGCCGAAACACAACTTCGGTTGAGCTCGCACGAAAAAACAAAGCCGACCTACATTGTGAGTTTTATAGGCCACAGCGATCAACAAAATTTCCTATACCGTAAAAAATATTATCGGCCAGCGCTTGGAAATGAAATTCCACAATGTCGATAGATAAATATCAATCAGGGCTCTTAACGACCAATGTTCGGTATTGTTTTTTCTATACATTCCCCGATAATATTTCGACGATGTCTAGTAGGAAATGTTCGATCGGCGTCATCCGGTGATTCTTCTTTTTTAGACCTGGATCGGTCATCTTTCCTGGCAAACATCGACTACCATTTTTTTTATCAATATCGGTGAATATTGTTTTTTTGTCGAGGTGGGCCAATGTTTTTCAAGCCGAGTAAATGAGTACATGCCAGTGTCGGCCGAAACACAACTTCGGTTGAGCTCGCACGAAAAAACAAAGCCGACCTACATTGTAAGTTTAATAGGCCACAACGAACAACACAAATTCCTATACCGTAAAAAATATTATCGGCAAGCATTTGGAAATGAAATTCCACAATGTCGATACATAAATATCAATCGGGGCTATTTAATTACCAATGTCCGGTATTGTTTTTTCTATACATTCCCCGATAATATTTCGACGATGTCTATTAGGAAATGTTCGATCGGCGTCATCCGGTGATTCTTCTTTTTTAGACCTGGATCGGTCAACTTTTCTGGCCAACATCGACTACCATTTTTTTATCAATATCGGTGAATAATGTTTTTTTGTCGAGGTGGGCCAATGTTTTTCTAGCCGATTAAATGAGTACATGCCAGTGTCGGCCGAAACACAACTTCGGTTGAGCTCGCACGAAAAAACAAAGCCGACCTACATTGTGAGTTTTATAGGCCACAGCGATCAACAAAATTTCCTATACCGTAAAAAATATTATCGGCCAGCGCTTGGAAATGAAATTCCACAATGTCGATAGATAAATATCAATCGGGGCTCTTAACGACCAATGTTCGGTATTGTTTTTTCTATACATTCCCCGATAATATTTCGACGATGTCTAGTAGGAAATGTTCGATCGGCGTCATCCGGTGATTCTTCTTTTTTAGACCTGGATCGGTCATCTTTCCTGGCAAACATCGACTACCATTTTTTTTTATCAATATCGGTGAATATTGTTTTTTTGTCGAGGTGGGCCAATGTTTTTCAAGCCGAGTAAATGAGTACATGCCAGTGTCGGCCGAAACACAACTTCGGTTGAGCTCGCACGAAAAAACAAAGCCGACCTACATTGTAAGTTTAATAGGCCACAACGAACAACACAAATTCCTATACCGTAAAAAATATTATCGGCAAGCATTTGGAAATGAAATTCCACAATGTCGATACATAAATATCAATCGGGGCTATTTAATGACCAATGTCCGGTATTGTTTTTTCTATACATTCCCCGATAATATTTCGACGATGTCTATTAGGAAATGTTCGATCGGCGTCATCCGGTGATTCTTCTTTTTTAGACCTGGATCGGTCAACTTTTCTGGCCAACATCGACTACCATTTTTTTTATCAATATCGGTGAATAATGTTTTTTTGTCGAGGTGGGCCAATGTTTTTCTAGCCGATTAAATGAGTACATGCCAGTGTCGGCCGAAACACAACTTCGGTTGAGCTCGCACGAAAAAACAAAGCCGACCTACATTGTGAGTTTTATAGGCCACAGCGATCAACAAAATTTCCTATACCGTAAAAAATATTATCGGCCAGCGCTTGGAAATGAAATTCCACAATGTCGATAGATAAATATCAATCGGGGCTCTTAACGACCAATGTTCGGTATTGTTTTTTCTATACATTCCCCGATAATATTTCGACGATGTCTAGTAGGAAATGTTCGATCGGCGTCATCCGGTGATTCTTCTTTTTTAGACCTGGATCGGTCATCTTTCCTGGCAAACATCGACTACCATTTTTTTTATCAATATCGGTGAATATTGTTTTTTTTTCGAGGTGGGCCAATGTTTTTCAAGCCGAGTAAATGAGTACATGACAGTGTCGGCCGAAACACAACTTCGGTTGAGCTCGCACGAAAAAACAAAGCCGACCTACATTGTAAGTTTAATAGGCCACAACGAACAACACAAATTCCTATACCGTAAAAAATATTATCGGCAAGCATTTGGAAATGAAATTCCACAATGTCGATACATAAATATCAATCGGGGCTATTTAATGACCAATGTCCGGTATTGTTTTTTCTATACATTCCCCGATAATATTTCGACGATGTCTATTAGGAAATGTTCGATCGGCGTCATCCGGTGATTCTTCTTTTTTAGACCTGGATCGGTCAACTTTTCTGGCCAACATCGACTACCATTTTTTTTATCAATATCGGTGAATAATGTTTTTTTGTCGAGGTGGGCCAATGTTTTTCTAGCCAATTAAATGAGTACATGCCAGTGTCGGCCGAAACACAACTTCGGTTGAGCTCGCACGAAAAAACAAAGCCGACCTACATTGTGAGTTTTATAGGCCACAGCGATCAACTAAACTTCCTATACCGTAAAAAATATTATCGGCCAGCGCTTGGAAATGAAATTCCACAATGTCGATAGATAAATATCAATCGGGGCTCTTAACGACCAATGTTCGGTATTGTTTTTTCTATACATTCCCCGATAATATTTCGACGATGTCTAGTAGGAAATGTTCGATCGGCGTCATCCGGTGATTCTTCTTTTTTAGACCTGGATCGGTCATCTTTCCTGGCAAACATCGACTACCATTTTTTTTATCAATATCGGTGAATATTGTTTTTTTGTCGAGGTGGGCCAATGTTTTTCAAGCCGAGTAAATGAGTACATGCCAGTGTCGGCCGAAACACAACTTCGGTTGAGCTCGCACGAAAAAACAAAGCCGACCTACATTGTAAGTTTTATAGGCGCAAGCGATCAACAAAACTTCCTATACCGTAAAAAATATTATCGGCAAGCGTTTGGAATTGAAATTCCACAATGTCGATAGATAAATATCAATCGGGGCTATTTAACGACCAATGTCCGCTATTGTCTTTTTCTATTCAATCCCCCGATAATATTTGGACGATGTCTATTAGGAAATGTTCGATCGTCATCTTCCGGTGATTCTTCTTTTTAGACCTGGATCGGTCATCTTTCCTGGCAGACATCGACTACCATTTTTTTATCAATATCGGTGAATAATGTTTTTTTGTCGAGGTGGGCCAATGTTTTTCAAGCCGAGTAAATGAGTACATGCCAGTGTCAGCCGAAACACAACTTCGGTTGAGCCCGCACGAAAAAACAAAGCCGACCTACATTGTAAGCTTTATAGGCCACAGCGAACAACAAAGATTCCTATACCGTAAACAATATTATCGGCCAGCGTTTGGAAATGAAATTCCACAATGTCGATAGATAAATATCAATCGGTGCTATTAACGACCAATGTCCGCTATTGTTTTTTTCTATTCCATCCCCCGATAATATTTGGACGATGTCTATTAGGAAATGTTCGATCGTAGTCTTCCGGTGATTCTGATGTGAACCTGACTAGGAACGGATCACTTGATACAGGCTACGAAGATTTGGATGACGCCACTTCCAGTGAAGGAAGATAAGTCAGGGTAGACACCACTTCCGGTGAAGGAAGATAAGTCTGGGTAGACGCCACTTCCAGTGAAGGAAGATAAGTCAGGGTAGACGCCACTTCCGGTGAAGGAAGATAAGTCTGGACAGACTCCACAAGGACTACCTTGATAAGTCTGAGATTGGTTCAACTAGGAACGCAGAGAGAAACTCACCAAATTTTATCAAAATGCCAAAAGTTTTTTTATTGAAAACAAAAACAAATACTTATAGTGTATCTGAACAAAAAGAAAAAAATAGACATGGGCCTTCTATACAGTTTGGGCCAAAATTACAATAAAAATAAATTATAACTAAAAACTTATTTAACTTGGGCCTTCAAATTAATTTGGGCCTTCAGCAACAATTAATAGTCTTGATAGTGTCTCTGCCTCTCGGCCTTCATCCTTCTCCACTTGGGCCTTCATCCTTCTCCACTCGGGGGCTTTGTCCTTCTCCACTTGGGCCTTCGTCCTTCTCCACTTGGGCCTTTAGACTGTATTTGGCTTGTTTCATGATTCTCATCAGATTCTTCTTTTTAGACTTGGATCGGTCATCTTTCCTGGCCGACATTGACTACCATTTTTTTTATCAATATCGGTGAATAATGTTTTTTTGTCGAGGTGGGCCAATGTTTTTCAAGCCGAGTAAATGAGTTCATGCCAGTGTCGGCCGAAACACAACTTCGGTTGAGCTCGCACGAATAGACAAAGCCGACCTACATTGTAAATTTTATTGGCCACAGCGAACAACAAAGATTCCTATACCGTAAAAAATATTATCGGCCAGCGTTTGGAAATGAAATTCCACAATGTCGATAGATAAATATCAATCGGAGCTATTAACGACCAATGTCCGCTATTGTCTTTTTCTATTCAATCCCCCGATAATATTTGGACGATGTCTATTAGGAAATGTTCGATCGTCATCTTCCGGTGATTCTTCTTTTTAGACCTGGATCGGTCATCTTTCCTGGCAGACATCGACTTCCATTTTTTTATCAATATCGGTGAATAATGTTTTTTTGTCGAGGTGGGCCAATGTTTTTCAAGCCGAGTAAATGAGTACATGCTAGTGTCAGCCGAAACACAACTTCGGTTGAGCCTGCACGAAAAAACAAAGCCGGCCTACATTGTAAGCTTTATAGGCCACAGCGAACAACAAAGATTCCTATACCGTAAAAAATATTATCGGCCAGCGTTTGGAAATGAAATTCCACAATGTCGATAGATAAATATCAATCGGGGCAATTAACGACCAATGTCCGCTATTGTTTTTTTCTATTCCATCCCCCGATAATATTTGGACGATGTCTATTAGGAAATGTTCGATCGTCGTCTTCCGGTGATTCTGATGTGAACCTGACTAGGAACGGATCACTTGATACAGGCTACGAAGATTTGGATGATGCCACTTCCAGTGAAGGAAGATAAGTCAGGGTAGACACCACTTCCGGTGAAGGAAGATAAGTCTGGGTAGACACCACTTCCAGTGAAGGAAGATAAGTCAGGGTAGACGCCACTTCCGGTGAAGGAAGATAAGTCTGGACAGACGCCATAAGGATTACCTTGATAAGTCTGAGATCGGTTCAACTAGGAACCCAGAGAGAAACCCACCAAATTTTATCAAAATGCCAAAAGTTTTTTTATTGAAAACAAAAACAAATACTTATATATCTGAACAAAAAGATAAAAATAGACATGGGTCTTCTAGACAGTTGGGGCCAAAATTACAATAAAAATAAATTATAACTAAAAACTTATTTAACTTGGGCCTTCAAATTAGTTTGGGCCTTCCGCAACAATTAATAGTCTTGATAGTGTCTCTGCCTCTCGGCCTTCATCCTTCTCCACTTGGGCCTTCATCCTTCTCCACTCGGGGGTTTTGTCCTTCTCCACTTGGGCCTTTAGACTGTATTCGGCCTGTTTCATGATTATCATCAGATTCTTCTTTTTAGACTTGGATCGGTCATCTTTCCTGGCCGACATCGACTACCATTTTTTTTATCAATATCGGTGAATAATGTTTTTTTGTCGAGGCGGGCCAATGTTTTTCAAGCCTAGTAAATGAGTACATGCCAGTGTCGGCCGAAACACAACTTCGGTTGAGCTCGCACGAATAGACAAAGCCGACCTACATTGTAAGTTTTATTGGCCACAGCGAACAACAAAGATTCCTATACCGTAAAAAATATTATCGGCCAGCGTTTGGAAATGAAATTCCACAATGTCGATAGATAAATATCAATCGGGGCTATTAACGACCAATGTCCGCTATTGTCTTTTTCTATTCAATCCCCCGATAATATTTGGACGATGTCTATTAGGAAATGTTCGATCGTCGTCTTCCGGTGATTCTTCTTTTTAGACCTGGATCGGTCATCTTTCCTGGCAGACATCGACTACCATTTTTGTATCAATATCGCTGAATAATGTTTTTTAGTCGAGGTGGGCCAATGTTTTTCAAGCTGAGTAAATGAGTACATGCCAGTGTTGGCCGAAACACAACTTCGGTTGAGCCCGCACGAAAAAACAAAGCCGACCAACATTGTAAGTTTTATAGGCCACAGCGAACAACAAAGATTCCTATACCGTAAAAAATATTATCGGCCAGCGTTTGGAAATGAAATTCCACAATGTCGATAGATAAATATCAATCGGGGCAATTAACGACCAATGTCCGCTATTGTTTTTTTCTATTCAATCCCCCGATAATATTTGGACGATGTCTATTAGGAAATGTTCTATCGGCGTCTACCGGCGATTCTTCTTTTTTAGACCTGGATCAGTCATCTTTCCTGGCCGACGTCGACTACCATTTTGTTTATCAGTATCGGTGAACAATGTTTTTTTGTCGTGGTGGGCCAATGTTTTTCTAGCCGAATAAATGAGTACATGCCAGTGCGGCCGAAACACAACTTCAGTTGAGCTCGCACGAAAAGACAAAGCCGACCTACATTGTAAGTTTAATAGGCCACAACGAACAACACTACTTCCGATACCGTAAAAAATATTATCGGCCAGCGTTTGGAAATGAAATTCCACAATGTCGATAGATAAATATCGATCAGGGCTATTTAACGACCAATGTCCGGTATTGTTTTTTCTATACATTCCCCGATAATATTTCGACGATGTCTATTAGGAAATGTTCTATCGGCGTCTTCCGGTGATTCTTCTTTTTTAGACCTGGATCGGTCATCTTTCCTGGCCGACATCGACTACCATTTTTTTTTATCAATATCGGTGAACAATGTTTTTTTGTCGTGGTGGGCCAATGTTTTTCTAGCCGAGTAAAAGAGTACATGCCAGTGTCGGCCGAAACACAACTTCGGTTGAGCTCGCACGAATAGACAAAGCCGACCTACATTGTAAGTTTTATAGGCTATTGCGAACAACAAAGATTCCTATACCGTAAAAAATATTATCGGCCAGCGTTTGGAAATGAAATTCCACAATGTCGATAGATAAATATCAATCGGGGCAATTAACGACCAATGTCCGCTATTGTTTTTTTCTATTCAATCCCCCGATAATATTTGGACGATGTCTATTAGGAAATGTTCTATCGGCGTCTTCCAGTGATTCTTCTTTTTTAGACCTGGATCGGTCATCTTTCCTGGCCGACGTCGACTACCATTTTTTTATCAATATCGGTGAACAATGTTTTTTTGTCGTGGTGGGCCAATGTTTTTCTAGCC
Organism: Glycine soja; assembly: GCF_004193775.1. Classification (NCBI taxonomy): domain Eukaryota; kingdom Viridiplantae; phylum Streptophyta; class Magnoliopsida; order Fabales; family Fabaceae; genus Glycine; species Glycine soja. Next base: position 39,557,165 of record NC_041016.1, on the reverse strand, counting down.
GAGTAAATGTGTACATGCCAGTGTCGGCCGAAACACAACTTCGGTTGAGCTCGCACGAAAAGACAAAGCCGACCGACATTGTAAGTTTAATAGGCCACAACGAACAACACAACTTCCTATACCGTAAAAAATATTATCGGTCAGCGTTTGTAAATGAAATTCCACAATGTCGATAGATAAATATCAATCGGGGCTATTAACGACCAATGTCCGCTATTGTCTTTTTCTATTCAATCCCCCGATAATATTTGGACGATGTTTATTAGGAAATGTTCGATCGTCGTCTTCCGGTGATTCTTCTTTTTAGACCTGGATCGGTCATCTTTCCTAGCCGACATCCACTACCATTTTTTTTATCAATATCGGTGAATAATGTTTTTGTCGAGGTGGGCCAATGTTTTTCTAGCCGAGTAAATGAGTACATGCCAGTGTCGGCCGAAACACAACTTCGGTTGAGCTCGCACGAAAAAACAAAGCCGACCTACATTGTAAGTTTAATAGGCCACAACGAAAAACACAACTTCCTATACCGTAAAAAAAATTATCGGCAAGCGTTTGTAAATGAAATTCCACAATGTCGATAGATAAATATCAATCGGGGCTATTTAACGACCAATGTCCGCTATTGTTTTTTCTATACATTCCCCGATAATATTTCGACGATGTCTATTAGGAAATGTTCGATCGGCGTCATCCGATGATTCTTCTTTTTTAGACCTGTATCGGTCATCTTTTCTGGCCAACATCGACTACCATTTTTTTTATCAATATCGGTGAATAATGTTTTTTTGTCGAGGTGGGCCAATGATTTTCAAGCCGAGTAAATGAGTACATGCCAGTGTCGGCCGAAACACAACTTCGGTTGAGCTCGCACGAAAAAACAAAGCCGACCTACATTGTAAGTTTTATAGGGGAAAGCGATCATCAAAACTTCCTATACCGTAAAAAATATTATCGGCCAGCGTTTGGATTTGAAATTCCACAATGTCGATAGATAAATATCAATCGGGGCTATTAACGACCAATGTCCGCTATTGTCTTTTTCTATTCAATCCCCCGATAATATTTGGACGATGTCTATTAGGAAATGTTCGATCGTCGTCTTCCGGTGATTCTTCTTCTTTTTAGACCTGGATCGGTCATCTTTCCTGACCGACGTCATCAAGCCTTTTTTTCGATCAATATCGGTGAATCATGTTTTTTTTTTCCGAGGTGGAGTAATGTTTTCTTGGCCGACTAAATGAGAACATGCCAGTGTCGGCCGAAACACAACTTCGGTTCTGCTCGCACGAGGAAACCTAGCCAACCCACATTGTAATTTTTGTAGGCGACACCGAACAAAAAAACTTCCTCTATCGTATAAAAATATTATCGGGCAACGTTTGTAAAAAATACTGTGCAATGTCGGTTGAAAAATATCAGTCGGGGCTATTTAACGACCAATGTCCGGTATTGTTTTTTCTATAAATTCCCCGATAATATTTGGATGATGTCTATTAGGAAATGTTCGATCGTCGTCTTCCGGTGATTCTTCTTTTTAGACCTGGATCGGTCATCTTTCCTGGCAGACATCGACTACCATTTTTTTTATCAATATCGGTGAATAATGTTTTTTTGTCGAGGTGGACCAATGTTTTTCAAGCCGAGTAAATGAGTACATGCCAGTGTCTGCTGAAACACAACTTCGGTTGAGCCCGCACGAAAAAACAAAGCCGACCTACATTGTAAGTTTTATAGGCCACAACGAACAACAAAGATTCCTATACCGTAACAAATATTATCGGCCAGCGTTTGGAAATGAAATTCCACAATGTCGATAGATAAATATCAATCGGGGCAATTAACGACCAATGTCCGCTATTGTTTTTTTCTATTCAATCCCCCGATAATATTTGGACGATGTCTTTTAGGAAATGTTAGATCGTCGTCTTCCGGTAATTCTTCTTTTTAGACCTGGATCGGTCATCTTTCCTGGCCAACATCGACTACCATTTTTTTATCAATATCGGTGACTAATGTTTTTTAGATGGTAGTACACTCGTGTTTGATGCTCTCAATAGGCTTTTGTGTAATGTATTCCCTCTTGCCTTTTACCACTCGTGATCCCTCTTAAGTTCCTGGATGGACCAAATTAGACACACAGGGTAATATAAAATAAAAGGAAAGACAATATAATGATCACATACAGATTTGATTTGGGATAACAACTTGGACTTGATTTGGATAGCAGATTGAATTTGATTTGGATAAAAGACTAGATTTGATTTGGATAATATATTAGATTGGATTTGGATAACAGATTACCTTTCATTTGGGTAACAGATATGATAACAAATAAGATATTAGATAGGATAACACATAAGATAATAGATATGACAAGTAAACTTCAAATGCTCATAACTTTTGCTATGGTTGTCCGTTTGAGGCCCACTATATATCAAAACGCTCAGAATTCAGAGAAGAATCTAACTGCCTTAATTTTGTGTTCAAAGATCAAACACCCACTTTTTTTTTCAAAATTTCTGCAACTTTTTTTTTTGACACAAAGTGTGAAAGACACAAGAAACAAGAACAAGAACGCAAATAACAGAACAAGGACAAAAATACGAACCTAGACAAATCACAAAGAAAAAAAATAGGATAGGATAGGATAGGATAGAACCTGTATCAAGAGCCGAAGCTTTGATACCAGATGATGTGAACCTGATTAGGATCGGATCGTTTGATACAGGCTACGGAGTTTTTGGATGACGCCACTTTCAGTGAAGGAAGATAAGTCAGGGTAGACGCCACAAGGATTACCTTGATAAGTCTGAGATTGGTTCAAGAAGGAACCCAGAGAGAAACTCTCACCCAATTTTATGAAAAATGCCAAAAGTTTTTTTTATTGAAAACAAAAACCACTACTTATAGTGTATCTGAACAAAAAGATAAAAATAGACATGAGCCTTCTAAACAGTTTGGGCCAAAATTACAATAATTAAAAATTATAACTAAAAACATATTTAACTTGGGCCTTCAGCAACAATTAATAGTCTTGGTAGTGCCTCTGCCTCTGGGCCTTCATCTTTCTCCACTTTGGCCTTCAATCATCATCAATGGTAGCTATACAAATGACCAGCCTTGTGAGGTGTTGGGCTTGTTTAAGTCTGCCTCTGGTCATGGGCCCTTCAAGTGCTTCATGGTCCTTGCCCTTAGTTGTGTCTTCATAACCAATGTCGGCCGAAACAAAACCTCGGTTGAGCTCGCACGAAAAACCCTAGCCGACCTACATTGTAAATTTTTTGGCAACACCGAACAAAAAAACTTCCTCTACCGTAAACAAATATTATCGGCCAGTGTTTGTAAAAAGAATTGCGCAATGTCGGCAGAAAAATATCAGTCAGGCCTATATAACGACCGATGCCAGGTATTATTTTTTAAATTCAATCCCTAAATAATTTTTGGATGTTGTCCATTAGGAAATGTTCGGTCGGCGTCATCAGGTGATGCTTTTTATTTTAGACGTCGATCGGTCATCTTTCCTGGCTGACATCGACTTTCATTTTTTTTTATCAATATCGATGAATAATGTTTTTTTGCCGAGCTGGGCCACTGTGTTTCTAGCCGAGTAAATGATGAGGACATGTTCAAGAGCAAGGGCAAGGATCCACTTGAAGGACTTGGAGGACCTATGACAAGGGCTAGAGCAAGGAAAGCCAAGGAAGCTCTTCAACAAGTGCTGTCCATACTATTTGAATACAAGCCCAAGTTTCAAGGAGAAAAGTCCAAGGTTGTGAGTTGTATCATGGCCCAAATGGAGGAGGACTAAATGACACCACTTTGTCTCAATTTTAGAGTGTTTAGTTTGTCTAAATAATGGCCCAATCCTTGTAAAGTTGGCTGACCAAAAATATGTTTTGGGTTAATCAACTAAAAGAGCTTTAGTTAGGTTTAGTTCAAGTTGTAATAAGGGCCCAATTGGCAACCTAGGCATCAGCCTTTTGGGAGACCAAATGGTGGCTGACTTGTTGGCTGTTGGGGGTGACTTTTGGTTGCCACAATTTCAGTTACACTCAGCCATTAAGTTTTTTTTAATTCCCTAGGTTAATGGCATTAAGTTATTTTAATTCTAGGTTAGTGGGTCATTACTAAAATCTGCTGTAAAGCTTCTATATAAGCTGAACCATTTTATCAATAAACACAAGTTGAGTTTTATTCAGAAAATTAGAGTTTATCTCTTTTATCTTAGTGAGAGTGATTCTCCTAAATTCTTGAGTGATTCAAGAACACCCTGGCTGTATCAAAGGACTTTCACAACCTTTGTGTGTTGCCCTCGCTGGAAAGAGTGATTCTTTCCTTCCTTTCATCTTCACCCTTGTTCTTTCAAACCACAATTCCAGAAAATCCACCTCTGCCCAGAATTATCTCGTGGCCATAACTCCCATTTTACGCACTCAAATTAAGTGATTCTTGAGCCTAAATTGACTTTCAAAACGAGACCTTTCACCTCGTTTCGGAATCACCTCATTTGGAGCCCTGTAGCTTCAGTTATTGCCATTTCTATATTTCTGTCCAGCCACCACTTAACCTACATTTTACCATCCCATTCATCTATTTTATGCCAAGAACCACCTTATTAAGACCCACGAAATTAAGCACCTTATTTTCCATCCTTTCCTTAATCAATTTCCGCATTTTCCATCAAGGTTTAATCCTAGACGATCCTAAGTCAGCCCTTGTGCCATGAGGGTTCATATCACACTCAGCCATTAAGTTTTTTTTAATTCCCTAGGTTAATGGCATTAATTTATTTTAATTCTAGGTTAGTGGGTCATTACTAAAATCTGCTGTAAAGCTTCTATATAAGCTGAACCATTTTATCAATTTCCGCATTTTCCATCAAGGTTTAATCCTAGACGATCCTAAGTCAGCCCTTGTGCCATGTGGGTTCATATCATTTGGTAATCAGAGCTCCGGTTCTAGGATCAACACTTCCTTTGCTGGAAATATTGGGTAACATCCTTCTTTATTCTCTTTGCCATTTATATTACCTTCTTATTCATATATATTTTTTTAGGCTGAACCATTGCAAAAGTTAAGCCTTTTGATCTCTTTTTTATAAAAAAAAAAAAAGAAGCAGAATTTCGTATAATCAAAATTAAAAAAAAAAAAAAAATTGGCCTGAATGGTTCATGCTTGAAGAACTTTAAAAAAAAATCTCTTTAAGGTAATATATTGGTTGCATGAAGGATTGTTACTTGAATTCCTAAATTCTGAATTTTATTTCCTTCATTTGTGCCTAAAAACATTGTTAGCCTTTTTCTTGGTCAACCTTTTCCTTGTCTCTCTAGCCTTACCTTACACATATTGGTGAATTGTTCTTTGTTGTGGCCATAATCTCTTGAATTGCCTAAGAACTCAAGGGGAATTAGAGTGGTAAAAGGCAAGAGTGTTTCATTAGAGAAAAGCCATAATTGTGTGATACACTTGAGTGGGTGAGGTATTCAAACAGCAACTATAATTGTCTTGTTACGTTTGATTTGTTTGTTTGAGATGTCAGGTACTAATCCTAATGATGGAGTGGGGCTTTCGCAATTCCAAATGCAAGCTTTGATGCAACATTTGGAGAGGTTAATGAAACAACGAGATGATGCGCTCCATGAGAGGTTGGATCAAATGGAGAATAGAGATGATAATGAAGAAGAAAGGAGGAGAAGAGGGAATGATGGTGTTCCTAGACAAAACCGAATTGATGGTATTAAACTCAACATTCCTCCATTTAAAGGAAAGAATGATCCGGAGGCCTACTTGGAGTGGGAGATGAAAATAGAGCATGTTTTCTCATGCAACAACTATGAGGAGGACCAAAAGGTGAAGCTTGCTGCCACGGAGTTTTCCGACTATGCTCTTGTGTGGTGGAACAAGCTACAAAAGGAGAGAGCAAGAAATGAAGAGCCAATGGTTGATACATGGACGGAGATGAAAAAGATCATGAGGAAGCGGTATGTGCCGGCTAGTTACTCAAGGGACTTGAAATTCAAGCTCCAAAAACTAACCCAAGGCAACAAGGGGGTTGAGGAGTATTTCAAGGAAATGGATGTGCTCATGATTCAAGCAAATATTGAAGAAGATGAGGAGGTAACTATGGCTCGATTTCTTAATGGTTTGACTAATGATATCCGTGATATTGTTGAGCTGCAGGAGTTTGTTGAAATGGATGATTTGCTTCACAAAGCAATCCAAGTGGAGCAACAATTAAAAAGGAAGGGAGTAGTGGCTAAGAGGAGTTTTACCAACTTTGGTTCTTCTAGTTGGAAAGACAAAGGTAAGAAAGATGGGGCTGCTACTTCTAGTAGTTCCACACCTATCCCATCAAAAACTCGCTCAAAGTCCCAAGAGGAACCCTCTAAAAGGAGTAGAGATGTGAAGTGTTTCAAGTGCCAAGGCCTAGGACACTATGCTTATGAGTGCCCTAACAAAAGGTCCATGGTTCTTAGAGATGGAGAATATATAAGTGAATCCGATGTTGAAGAGGAAGAGGAGAGTGAGTACGTAGAGGAAGAGGAGACTCCGGAGGGAGATTTGTTGATGATTAGGCGGTTACTTGGTGGTCAATTGAAGCATGAGGAGGAGAGCCAAAGAGAAAACATCTTTCACACTAGATGTTTAATCAATGTCAAAGCTAAATTTAGCTACTAAACCACATCCTAGGCCATACAAACTTCAATGGCTTAGTAAGGATGGGGAGGTGCAAGTGAGGCAGCAAGTTGAAGTGGACGTTTCCATTGGGAAATACAATGATAAGGTACTTTGTGATGTTGTTCCTATGGAGGCCAGTCACTTACTTTTGGGGAGACCATGGCAATTTGATAAAAGAGCCAATCATGACGGTTACACCAACAAGATCTCTTTCATGCACCAAGACAAAAAGATTGTGCTCAAGCCATTGAGTCCACAAGAAGTGTGTGAGGATCAAAAGAAAATGAGAGAAAAACTTCTTCAAGAGAAAAGAGAAAAAGAAAAAGTGAGCAAAACACTTGAGAGTGAGAAAAAGAGGGAAACACTTGAGAGGAAAAAGAGTGAACAAAAGAAGAGTGAAACACTTGAAGTGAGGGAGAGCTATTTAGCCACAAAAAGTGAGGTCAAGAGGTTGTTTCGTGCTAAACAGTCACTATATATCTTGTTTTGCAAAAATCAGATTTTGACCACTAACACTTTTGATGATTTTGAAGTGCCTTCTAGTGTTAAAACTCTTTTGCAGGATTTTCAAGACATGTTTCCACCAAATGTGCCAAATGGACTACCACCTTTGAGGGGAATTGAGCATCAAATTGATCTCATTCCGGGAGCTTCTTTGCCCAATAGGCCAGCCTATAGAAGTAATCCACAAGAAACCAAAGAGATTCAAAGACAAGTGGATGAACTCATTAGCAAAGGTTGGGTAAGAGATAGTATGAGTCCTTGTGCTGTCCCAGTGATTTTGGTCCCTAAAAAGGATGGGACATGGCGCATGTGTTCCGATTGTAGAGCCCTTAATAACATCACCATTAAATATAGGCATCCTATACCCAGGCTTGATGATTTGCTTGATGAATTGCGTGGTGCATGTTACTTCTCTAAAATCGATTTAAAAAGTGGATACAATCAAATTAGGATTAGAGAAGGGGATGAATGGAAAACTGCTTTTAAAACAAAATATGGTTTGTATGAATGGTTGGTTATGCCTTTTGGCCTAACTAACGCTCCTAGCACTTTCATGAGATTAATGAACCATATCTTGAGAGAGTTCATAGGAAAGTTCGTTGTGGTGTACTTTAATGATATTCTTACCTATAGCACTTCACTAGATTTGCATATTGATCATTTAAAATCTGTCTTGACTGTGCTTAGAGAAGAACAATTGTATGCCAATCTTGAAAAATGCATCTTTTGTACTAACCATGTTGTGTTTCTTGGTTTTGTTGTGAGTTCAAAAGGAGTGCAAGTGGATGAGGAGAAGGTTAGGGCTATTCAAGAATGGCCTACACCTAAGTCTGTGACCGAGGTGAGGAGTTTTCATGGCTTAGCAAGTTTTTATAGACGATTTGTGAAGGATTTTAGCACATTGGCAGCACCTCTCAATGAAGTGCTCAAGAAAAATGTTGGTTTCAAATGGGGAGAGAAACAAGAAGAAGCTTTCAATGTTCTTAAGCAAAAGCTAACTAATGCCCCCATACTTGCGTTGCCAAACTTTCAAAAATCTTTTGAAATTGAGTGTGATGCTTCAAATGTTGGGATTGGGGCTGTGTTGATGCAAGAAGGCCATCCAATTGCTTATTTTAGTAAAAAGTTAAGTGGTCCTACCCTTAACTATTCAACTTATGATAAGGAGTTGTATGCCTTAGTACGTGCTTTGAAAACATGGCAACACTACCTTTATCCCAAGGAATTTGTCATTCATAGTGACCATGAGTCCCTCAAATATATCAAGGGGCAAGGCAAGCTTAACAAAAGGCATGCGAAGTGGGTGGAATTCCTAGAGCAATTCCCTTATGTTATCAAACATAAAAAGGGAAAAGGTAATATTGTAGCCGATGCTCTTTCTCGGCGTCATGCATTACTTTCTATGCTTGAAACAAAATTGATTGGTCTTGAATGTTTGAAAAGCATGTATGAAAATGATGAAACTTTTGGAGAAATTTTTAAAAATTGTGAAAAATTTTCAGAAAATGGTTTCTTTAGACATGAAGGCTTTCTTTTCAAAGAAAACAAATTGTGTGTGCCTAAATGTTCTACTAGAAATTTGCTTGTTTGTGAAGCACATGAAGGAGGTTTAATGGGGCATTTTGGGGTCCAAAAGACTCTAGAAACATTACAAGAACATTTTTATTGGCCTCATATGAAAAAGGATGTGCAGAAATTTTGTGAACATTGCATTGTATGTAAAAAGGCAAAGTCTAAGGTAAAGCCTCATGGATTGTATACTCCATTGCCAATTTCGGAGTATCCTTGGATTGATTTATCCATGGATTTTGTTTTGGGGCTGCCAAAAACAAGCAATGGTAGAGATTCCATTTTTGTGGTTGTTGATAGGTTTTCTAAAATGGCTCATTTTATTCCATGTAAAAAAATTGATGATGCTTCCCATGTGGCTGATTTGTTTTTCAAGGAGATTGTGAGACTCCATGGTTTGCCAAGGAGCATTGTTAGTGATAGGGACTCTAAGTTCCTAAGCCATTTTTGGAGGACTTTGTGGAGCAAGTTGGGCACTAAATTGTTATTTTCAACCACTTGTACCCACAAACCGATGGGCAAACGGAAGTTGTTAATAGGACTTTGGGAACTTTGCTTAGGACAGTTTTGAGGAAGAACTTAAAAACTTGGGAAGCTTGTTTACCCCATGTTGAATTTGCTTACAATAGAGCTGTTCATAGCACCACTAATTGTTCTCCTTTTGAAGTTGTGTATGGTTTTAACCCACTAACTCCTCTTGATCTTTTGCCTATGCCTAATGTTTCTGTTTTTAAGCATAAAGAAGGTCAAGCAAAGGCGAACTATGTGAAGAAGCTTCATGAGAGAGTCAAAGATCAAATTGAGAGGAAAAATAAAAGCTATGCTAAACAAGCCAACAAAGGGAGAAAGAAGGTTGTCTTCGAACCCGGAGATTGGGTTTGGGTGCACATGAGAAAAGAAAGGTTTCCGGAACAAAGGAAATCAAAGCTTCAACCAAGGGGAGATGGACCATTTCAAGTGCTTGAAAGAATCAATGACAATGCTTACAAAGTTGAGCTGCCCGGTGAGTATAATGTTAGTTCCACCTTCAATGTGTCTGATTTATCTCTTTTTGATGCAGATGGAGAATCCGATTTGAGGACAAATCCTTCTCAAGAGGGAGAGAATGATGAGGACATGTTCAAGAGCAAGGGCAAGGATCCACTTGAAGGACTTGGAGGACCTATGACAAGGGCTAGAGCAAGGAAAGCCAAGGAAGCTCTTCAACAAGTGTTGTCCATACTATTTGAATACAAGCCCAAGTTTCAAGGAGAAAAGTCCAAGGTTGTGAGTTGTATCATGGCCCAAATGGAGGAGGACTAAATGACACCACTTTGTCTCAATTTTAGAGTGTTTAGTTTGTCTAAATAATGGCTCAATCCTTGTAAAGTTGGCTGACCAAAAATATGTTTTGGGTTAATCAACTAAAAGGGCTTTAGTTAGGTTTAGTTCAAGTTGTAATAAGGGCCCAATTGGCAACCTAGGCATCAGCCTTTTGGGAGACCAAATGGTGGCTGACTTGTTGGCAGTTGGGGGTGACTTTTGGTTGCCACAATTTCAGTTACACTCAGCCATTAAGTTTTTTTTAATTCCCTAGGTTAATGGCATTAAGTTATTTTAATTCTAGGTTAGTGGGTCATTACTAAAATCTGCTGTAAAGCTTCTATATAAGCTGAACCATTTTATCAATAAACACAAGTTGAGTTTTATTCAGAAAATTAGAGTTTATCTCTTTTATCTTAGTGAGAGTGATTCTCCTAAATTCTTGAGTGATTCAAGAACACCCTGGCTGTATCAAAGGACTTTCACAACCTTTGTGTGTTGCCCTCGCTGGAAAGAGTGATTCTTTCCTTCCTTTCATCTTCAACCTTGTTCTTTCAAACCACAATTCCAAAAAATCCACCTCTGCCCAGAATTATCTCGTGGCCATAACTCCCATTTTACGCACTCAAATTAAGTGATTCTTGAGCCTAAATTGACTTTCAAAACGAGACCTTTCACCTCGTTTCGGAATCACCTCATTTGGAACCCTGTAGCTTCAGTTATTTCCATTTCTATATTTCTGTCCAGCCACCACTTAACCTACATTTTACCATCCCATTCATCTATTTTATGCCAAGAACCACCTTATTAAGACCCACGAAATTAAGCACCTTATTTTCCATCCTTTCCTTAATCAATTTCCGCATTTTCCATCAAGGTTTAATCCTAGACGATCCTAAGTCAGCCCTTGTGCCATGAGGGTTCATATCACACTCAGCCATTAAGTTTTTTTTAATTCCCTAGGTTAATGGCATTAAGTTATTTTAATTCTAGGTTAGTGGGTCATTACTAAAATCTGCTGTAAAGCTTCTATATAAGCTGAACCATTTTTATCAATTTCCGCATTTTCCATCAAGGTTTAATCCTAGACGATCCTAAGTCAGCCCTTGTGCCATGTGGGTTCATATCAGTAAATGAGAACATGCCAGTGTCGGCCGAAACACAACTTCGGTTTCGCTCGCACGAAGAAACCTAGCCGACCTACATTGTAAGTTTTATAGGTAACACCAAACAACAAAACTTCCTCTACCGTAAAAAATATTATCGGCCAACGTTTGGAAATGAAATTCCACAATGACGATAGATAAATATCAATCGGGGCTATTTAACGACCAATGTTCGCAATTGTATTTTCTATTCAATCCCCCGATAATATTTGGACGATGTCTATTAGGAAATGTTCGATCGGCGTCATCCGGTGATTCTTCTTTTTTAGACCTGGATCGGTCATCTTTCCAGGCCGACATCGACTACCATTTTTTTTATCAATATCGATGAATAATGTTTTTTTGTCGAGGTGGGCCAATGTTTTTCTAGTCGAGTAAATGAGTGCATGCCAGTGTCGGCCGAAACACAAGTTCGGTTGAGCTCGCACGAAAAAACAAAGCCGACCTACATTGTAAGTTTTATAGGCGACAGCGAACAACAAAACTTCCTATACCGTAAAAAATATTATCGGCCAGTGTTTGGAAATGAAATTACACAATGTCGACAGATAAATATTAGTCGGGGCTATTTAACGACCAATGTCCACTATTGTTTTTTCTATTCAATCCCTCGATAATATTTGGATGATGTCTATTAGGAAATGGTCCATCGGCGTCATCCGCTGATTCTTCTTTTTTAGACCTGGATCGGTCATCTTTCCCTCTCAAGTGTTTCACTCTTTTTGTTTTCTCTCTTTTCCCTCTCAAGTGTTTCACTCTTTTTCTTTCTTCTCTTTTCCTTCTCAAGTGTCTCACTCTTTTTCTTTTCTCTCATTTTTATCTGATCCTCACAAACCTCTTGAGGAGATAATGGTTTGAGAACAATCTTCTTGTCAGCTTGCTTGAAAGAGATTTTGTTGGTGAAGCCATCATGCACTGCCTTGGTATCATACTGCCACGGTCTTCCTAACAGCACATGGGTCGCTTCCATTGGGACCACCTCACACAGCACCTTGTCATTATATCTGATATGAACCCTCATGGCACAAGGGCTGACTTAGGATCGTCTAGGATTAAACCTTGATGGAAAATGCGGAAATTGATTAAGGAAAGGATGGAAAATAAGGTGGTTAATTTCGTGGGTCTTAATAAGGTGGTTTCTGGCATAAAATGGATGAATGGGATGGTAAAACGTAGGTTAAGTGGTGGCTGGACAGAAATATAGAAATGACAATAACGGAAGCTACAGGGCTCCAAATGAGGTGATTCCAAAACGAGGTGAAAGGTCTCGTTTTGAAATTCAATTTAGGTTCAAGAATCACTTAATTTGAGTGTGTAAAATGGGAGTTATGGTCACGAGATAATTTTGGGCAGAGGTGGATTTTCTGGAATTGTGGTTTGAAAGAACAAGGGTGGAGATGATAGGAAGGAAAAAATCACTCTTTCCAGCGAGGGCAACACACAAAGGTTGTGAAAGTCCTTTGATACAGCCAGGGTGTTCTTGAATCACTCAAGAATTTAGGAGAATCACTCTCACTAAGATAAAAGAGATAAACTCTAATTTTCTGAATAAAACTCAACTTGTGTTTATTGATAAAATGGTTCAGCTTATATAGAAGCTTTACAGCAGATTTTAGTAATGACCCACTAACCTAGAATTAAAATAACTTAATGCCATTAACCTAGGGAATTAAAAAAAACTTAATGGCTGAGTGTAACTGAAATTGTGGCAACCAAAAGTCACCCCCAACAGCCAACAAGTCAGCCACCATTTGGTCTCCCAAAAGGCTGATGCCTAGGTTGCCAATTGGGCCCTTATTACAACTTGAACTAAACCTAACTAAAGCCCTTTTAGTTGATTAACCCAAAACATATTTTTGGTCAGCCAACTTTACAAGGATTGGGCCATTATTTAGACAAACTAAACACTCTAAAATTGAAACAAAGTGGTGTCATTTACTCCTCCTCCATTTGGGCCATGATACAACTCACAACCTTGGACTTTTCTCCTTGAAACTTGGGCTTGTATTCAAACAGTATGGACAACACTTGTTGAAGAGCTTCCTTGGCTTTCCTTGCTCTAGCCCTTGTCATAGGTCCTCCAAGTCCTTCAAGTGGATCCTTGCCCTTGCTCTTGGTCATGTCCTCATCAATATCTCCCAATGGTGAGACACACCTCAACCTATTGAGTCACTTTTACCTCTTCATCTTCACTAAGCCACTGAAGTTTGTATGGTGTAGGATGGGGCTTAGTTTCCAAATTCAGTTTGGTCACTAATGTGGAACTTGCAACATTGGTACAGCTTCCTCCATCAACAATTAAAGAGCATAGCTTACCATTAATTACACATCTGGTGTGGAAAATATTTTCTCTTTGATTGTCATCCAGTGGCTGCATTTGATTTCCCAACAGCCTTCTCACCATCAACATATCACCATGCATAGCTTCCTCCTCATACTCTTCTTCTTCCACTTCTTCTTCATTGATTTCAGACTCACTAGTGATTTCTCCATCAGCCTTCATGATCGTGGTCCTCCTGGTTGGACATTCAGAAGCAATATGTCCTCTGCCTAAGCACTTGAAACATTTTATGTTTTTGGTTCCAGTATTGGATGAGGAAGTGGAGGTGTTATGTTTGCTTCCACCTACACTGGGCGTTGCTGACTGTCCATGCGGGGATGTGGCTGCAGGTCGGAACGAATTACCTCCCTCCTTCTTGGATCTGTTGGCCCAGTTTTGGTTGTAAGTATTGGGTGAGTTCCTCCTTGTTGCACTTTTTCTTTTAATTTGCTGTTCAACCCGGAGCGCCCTATGTAACAAGTCATCCAACACCACATACTCCTGTAATTCAACAACATCTCTGATTTCAGGGTTTAGACCATTCAGGAAACGAGCCATTGTGTCTTCGGAGTCCTCTTCGATGTTGGCCCTCACTAACGCCATTTCCATCTCTTTATAATATTCTTCCACGGTTAAATTCCCTTGGGACAGCCCTTGGAGTTTCTGTCGCATGGTTCTGTTATAGCTAGCGGGCACATACCTTTTTCTCATCACCCGTTTCATCTCAGTCCATGTATCTACCTCTCGCTGTTCCTCTCTCAACATTTCTCTTTGGTATTTATGCCACCAAACAAGGGCATAGTCGGAGAATTCAGCTGCTGCTAGCTTGACTTTCTGCGCATCAGTGTAGTCATTGCAGGCAAATACGTGCTCAGTCTTCATTTCCCAGTCCAGGTAGGCATCTGGATCACTTCTACCTTTGAAGGGAGGAACATTGAGCTTTACTCCCTCAACCCGGTTCTGCCTCGGTCCGTCATTACCGCCATTGTTACCTCTATTCCCATCTATATTTCGTCTAGCATTCTGATTGGCTTGGTTCTCCAAAGCTTCTAGTCGTCCATAGACCTCCTCATTGGTACGGTCCAGCAAACGTTGCATCTGTGCATTCATCGCATCCAGTAACAGACGTTGAGCGCCGTCCAACTGATGATACTCGTCACCACCACCACCTGCTCCAGCCATAATTCAACAGGAAAAAAATGTGCAATAAAAATTATTAAGGTTTCAGGACCTCACAACACTCTACTCACGTGTTTAACTCTTAGATGGTAGTACACTCGTGTTTAATGCTCTCAATAGGCTTTTGTGTAATGTATTCCCTCTTGCCTTTTACCACTCCTGTTTCCTCTTAAGTTCCTGGATGGACCAAATTAGACACACAAGGTAATATAAAATAAAAGGAAAGACAATATAATGATCACAAACAGATTTGATTTGGGATAACAACTTGGACTTGATTTGGATAATAATATATTAGATTGGATTTGGATAACAGGTGAGCCTTAATTTGGGTAACAGATATGATAACAAATAAGATATTATAGATAGGATAACAGATAAGATATTAGGTAGGATAACAGATAAGATATTAGGTAGGTAACAGATAAGATATTAGGTAGGATAACAAATAAGATATTAGGTAGGATAACAGATAAGATATTAGATAGGACAACAAATAGGACAAGTAAACTTCAAATCCTCATAACTTTTGCTATAGTTGTCCGTTTGAGGCCCACTATATATCAAAACGCTCAGAGTTCAGAGGAGAATCTAGATAAGGGGATTTGTTCCACGATTTTCTTTCAAAAAAACACCTCTAAATGCCTCAATTTCGTATTCAAAGATCAAACACCCACTTTTTTTTTTTCAAAATTTTTGCAACTTTTTTTTTTTCAACTGTTTCCCTTTTTTCTCTTTCTTTCTTTCTTTTTTTTTCGTTTCTTTTTTTTCTCTATTTTTTTGTTTTTTTTTCAGACGTCCAGCTATTAGAATTCGTTCAATAAGCAATCATCATTAGGCAAATTTGACAATTTAGCAATTCGGCAATTAGGCAATTTTTACCCCAAACAGAATTCGAATAGGCTGAAACAAAAGTTATGAAGAAAAGACATAATACAATATGATAGGCACAAGAACAAGAAACAAGAACTCAAACAATTTTTTTTTTGACACAAAGTTTGAAAGACACAAGAAACAAGAACAAGAATGTGACAAGAACAAGAACAAGAACAAGAACGCAAATAACAGAATAAGGACAAAAACACGAACCTAGACAAATTACGAAGAAAAAAAATAGGATAGGATAGAACCTGTATCAAGAACCGAAGCTCTGATACCAGATGATGTGAACCTGAGTTGGAGCGGATCGTTTGATACAGGCTACGGAGGTTTTGGATGACGCCACTCCCGGTGAAGGAAGGTAAGTCAGGGTAGACGCCACAAGGATTACCTTGATAAGTCTGATAATTGGTTCAACAAGGAACCCGGAGAGAAACTCTCACCAAATTTTATCAAATGCCCAAAAGTTTTTTTTTTTGAAAACAAAAAAAAATACTTATAGTGTATCTGAACATAAAGATAAAAATAGATATGGGCCTTCTCATGAGAATCATGAAACTGGCCAAATACAGGCTAAAGGCCTAAGTGGAGAAGGACGAAGACCCAAGTGGAGAAGGACAAAGCCCCCGAGTGGAGAAGGATGAAGGCCCAGAGGCAAAGACACTATCAAGACTATTAATTGTTGCTGAAGGCCCAAACTAATTTGAAGGCCCAAGTTAAATAAGTTTTTAGTTATAATTTATTTTTATTCTAATTTTGGCCCAAACTGTTTAGAAGGCCCATGTCTATTTTTATCTTTTTGTTCAGCTACACTATAAGTATTGGTTTTTGTTTTGAATAAAAAAAAACTTCTGGCATTTTCATAAAATTGGGTGAGAGTTTCTCTCTGGGTTCCTTGTTGAACCAATATCAGACTTATCAAGGTAATCCTTGTGGCGTCTATCCTGACTTATCTTCCTTCACCGGAAGTGGCGTCTACCCAGACTTATCTTCCTTCACCGGAAGTGGCGTCTACCCAGACTTATCTTCCTTCACCGGAAGTGGTGTCTACCCGGACTTATCTTCCTTCACCGGAAGTGGCGTCTACCCTGACTTATCTTCCTTCACTGGAAGTGGCGTCATCCAAAACCTCCGTAGCCTGTATCAAACGATCCGCTCCTACTCAGGTTCGCATCAGACCTGGATCGGTAGTTTGGGCCAAAATTAGAATAAAAATAAATTATAACTAAAAACTTATTTAACTTGGGCCTTCAAATTAGTTTGGGCCTTCAGCAACAATTAATAGTCTTGATAGTGTCTTTGCCTCTGGGCCTTCATCCTTCTCCACTCGGGGGCTTTGTCCTTCTCCACTTGGGTCTTCGTCCTTCTCCACTTAGGCCTTTAGCCTGTATTTGGCCAGTTTCGTGATTCTCATCACCTTCTAAACAGTTTGGGCCAAAATTACAATAAAAATAAATTATAACTAAAAACTTATTTAACTTGGGCCTTCAAGTTAGTTTGGGCCTTCAGCAACAATTAGTAATCTTGGTAGTGCCTCTGCCTCTGGGCCTTCATCTTTCTCCACTTGGGCCTTCAATCATCATCAATGGCAGCTATACAAATGACCAGCCTTGTCTCTATGACGTGTTGGGCTTGTTTAAGTCTGCCTCTGGTCATGGGACCTTCAAGTGCTTCATGGTCCTTGGTTATGTCCTCATCAATTCAATCCCCCGATAATATTTGGACGATGTCTATTAGGAAATGTTCTATCGGCGTCTTCCGGTGATTCTTCTTTTTTAGACCTGGATCGGTCATCTTTCCTGGCCGACGTTGACTACCATTTTTTTTTATCAATATCGGTGAATAATGTTTTTTTGTCGAGGTGGGCCAATGTTTTTCTAGCTGAGTAAATGAGTACATGCCAGTGTCGGCCGAAACACAACTTCGGTTGAACCCGCACGAAAAAACAAAGCCGACCTACATTGTAAGTTTTATAGGCCACAGCGAAAAACAAAGTTTCCTATACCGTAAAAAATATTATCGACCAGCGTTTGGAAATGAAATTCCACAATGTCGATAGATAAATATCAATCGGTGCTATTAACGACCAATGTCCGCTATTGTTTTTTTCTATTCCATCCCCCGATAATATTTGGACGATGTCTATTAGGAAATGTTCGATCGTCGTCTTCCGGTGATTCTTCTTTTTAGACCTGG
The DNA here is from genome assembly GCF_004193775.1 of Glycine soja. Lineage (NCBI taxonomy): Eukaryota > Viridiplantae > Streptophyta > Magnoliopsida > Fabales > Fabaceae > Glycine > Glycine soja. The sequence continues at coordinate 39,539,369 of NC_041016.1, read as the reverse complement.
ATCGGTCATCTTTCCTGGCCGACATCGACTACCATTTTTTTTATCAATATAGGTGAATAATGATTTTTTGTCGAGGTGGGCCAATGTTTTTCAAGCCGAGTAAATGAGTACATGCCAGTGTCGGTCGAAACACAACCTCGGTTGAGCTCGCACGAATAGACAAAGCCGACCTACATTGTAAGTTTTATAGGCCACAGCGAACAACAAAGATTCCAATACCGTAAAAAATATTATCAGCCAGCGTTTGGAAATGAAATTCCACAATGTCGATAGATAAATATCAATCGGGGCTATTAACGACCAATGTCCGCTATTGTCTTTCTCTATTCAATCCCCCGATAATATTTGGACGATGTCTATTAGGAAATGTTCGATCGTCGTCTTCCGGTGATTCTTCTTTTTTAGACCTGGATCGGTCATCTTTCCTGGCAGACATCGACTACCATTTTTTTTTATCAATATCGGTGAATAATGTTTTTTTGTCGAGGTGGGCCAATGTTTTTCAAGCCGAGTAAATGAGTACATGCCAGTATCGGCCGAAACACAACTTCGGTTGAGCTCGCACGAATAGACAAAGCCGACCTACATTGTAAGTTTAATAGGCCACAACGAACAACACAACTTCCTATACCGTAAAAAAAATTATCGGCAAGCGTTTGGAAATGAAATTCCACAATGTCGATAGATAAATATCAATCGGAGCTATTTAACGACCAATGTCCGGTATTGTTTTTTCTATACATTCCCCGATAATATTTCGACGATGTCTATTAGGAAATTTTCGATCGGCGTCATCCGGTGATTCTTCTTGTTTAGACCTGGATCGGTCATCTTTTCTGGCCAACATCGACTACCATTTATTTATCAATATCAGTGAATAATGTTTTTTTGTCGAGGTGGGCCAATGTTTTTCAAGCCGAGTAAATGAGTACATGCCAGTGTCGGCCGAAACACAACTTCGGTTGAGCTTCCACGAAAAAACTGAGCCGACCTACATTGTAAGTTTTATAGGGAAAAGCGATCATCAAAACTTCCTATACCGTAAAAAATATTATCGGCCAGCGTTTGGAAATGAAATTCCGCAATGTCGATAGATAAATATCATTCGGGGCTATTAACGACCAATGCCCGCTATTGTTTTTTTCTATTCAATCCCCCGATAATATTTGGACGATGTCTATTAGGAAATGTTCGAGCGTCGTCTTCCGGTGATTCTTCTTTTTAGACCTGGATCGGTCATCTTTCCTGGCAAATATCGACTACCATTTTTTTTATCAATATCGGTGAATAATGTTTTTTGTCGAGGTGGGCCAATGTTTTTCTAGCCGAGTAAATGAGTACATGCCAGTGTCGGCCGAAACACAACTTCGGTTGAGCTCGCACGAAAAAACAAAGCCGACCTACATTGTAAGTTTTATAGGCCAGAGCGAACAACAAAGATTACTATACCGTAAAAAATATTATCGGCCAGCGTTTGGAAATGAAATTCCACAATGTCGATAGATAAATATCAATCGGGGCTATTAATGACCAATGTCCGCTATTGTTTTTTTCTATTCAATCCCTCGATAATATTTGGACGATGTCTTTTAGGAAATGTTAGATCGTCGTCTTCCGGTAATTCTTCTTTTTAGACCTGGATCGGTCATCTTTCCTGGCCGACATCGACTACCATTTTTTTTATCAATATCGGTGAATAATGTTTTTTGTCGAGGTGGGCCAATGTTTTTCTAGCCGAGTAAATGAGTACATGCCAGTGTCGGCAAAACAAAACTTCGGTTGAGCTCGCACGAAAAAAAAAGCCGACCTACATTGTAAGATTATGATGAGAATCATGAAACTGGCCAAATACAGGCTAAAGGCCCAAGTGGAGAAGGACGAAGGCCCAAGTGGAGAAGGACAAAGCCCCCGAGTGGAGAAGGATGAAGGCTCAAGTGGAGAAGGATGAAGGCCCAGAGGCAGAGACACTATCAAGACCATTAATTGTTGCTGAAGGCCCAGATTAATTTGAAGGCCCATAATAAATATGTTCTATTTAGTTATAATTTTTATTTATTGTAATTTTGGCCCAAACTGTTTAGAAGGCCCATGTCTATTTTTATCTTTTTGTTCAGATACACTATAAGTATTGGTTTTTGTTTTGAATAAAAAAACTTTTGGCATTTTGATAAAATTTGGTGAGAGTTTCTTTCTGGGTTCCTTGTTGAACTAATTATCAGACTTATCAAGGTAATCCTTGTGGCGTCTACCCAGACTTATCTTCCTTCATTGGAAGTGGCGTCTACCCAGACTTATCTTCCTTAACCGGAAGTGGCGTCTACCCAGACTTATCTTCCTTCACTGGAAGTGGCGTCTACCATGACTTATCTTCCTTCACTGGAAGTGGCGTCAACCAAAAACTCTACAGCCTGTATCAAGCGATCCGTGCCCCGTAAGGTTCACATCATCCTAGACAAAAACGAAACAAGATGTAAACAAGAACGCAAATAACAGAACAAGGAAAAAAACACGAACCTAGACAAATTACAAAGAAAAAAAAATAGGATAGGATAGGATAGAACCTGTATCAAGAGCCAAAGCTCTGATACCAGATGATGTGAACCTTACGGGGCGGATCGCTTGATACAGGCGGTAGAGTTTTTGGATGACGCCACTTCCGGTGAAAGGAAGATAAGTCAGGGTAGACGCCACTTCCAGTGAAGGAAGATAAGTCTGGGTAGACGCCACTTCCGGTTAAGGAAGATAAGTCAGGGTAGACGCCACAAGGATTACCTTGATAAGTCTGATAATTGGTTCAACAAGGAACCCAGAGAGAAACTCTCACCAAATTTTATCAAATACCAAAAGTTTTTTTTTTTCAAAATTTTTGCAACTTTTTTTTGACACAAAGTGTGAAAGACACAAGAAACAAGAACAAGAACGTGACAAGAACAAGAACAAGAACGAAACAAGAAGTAAACAAGAACGCAAATAACAGAACACAAGACGCAAACAAGAACGAAACAAGATGTAAACAAAACGCAAATAACAGAACACAAGACGCAAACAAGAACCAAACAAGAAGTAAACAAAAACGCAAATAACAGAACAAGGACAAAACACGAACCTGGACAAATTACAAAGAAAAATAATAGGATAGGATAGAACCTGTATCAAGAGCCGAAGCTCTGATACCAGATGATGTGAACCTTACGGGGCACGGATCGCTTGATACAGGCTGTAGAGTTTTTGGTTGACGCCACTTCCAGTGAAGGAAGATAAGTCATGGTAGACGCCACTTCCAGTGAAGGAAGATAAGTCTGGGTAGACGCCACTTCCGGTTAAGGAAGATAAGTCTGGGTAGACGCCACTTCCAATGAAGGAAGATAAGTCTGGGTAGACGCCACAAGGATTACCTTGATAAGTCTGATAATTGGTTCAACAAGGAACCCAGAGAGAAACTCTCACCAAATTTTATCAAAATGCCAAAAGTTTTTTTATTCAAAACAAAAACCAATACTTATAGTGTATCTGAACAAAAAGATAAAAATAGACATGGGCCTTCTAAACAGTTTGGGCCAAAATTACAATAAATAAAAATTATAACTAAATAGAACATATTTATTATGGGCCTTCAAATTAATCTGGGCCTTCAGCAACAATTAATGGTCTTGATAGTGTCTCTGCCTCTGGGCCTTCATCCTTCTCCACTTGAGCCTTCATCCTTCTCCACTCGGGGGCTTTGTCCTTCTCCACTTGGGCCTTCGTCCTTCTCCACTTGGGCCTTTAGCCTGTATTTGGCCAGTTTCATGATTCTCATCAGATTAATAGGCCACAACGAACAACACAACTTCCTATACCGTAAAAAAAATTATCGGCAAGTGTTTGGAAATAAATTTCCACAATGTCGATAGATAAATATCAATCGGGGCTATTTAACGACCAATGTCCGGTATTGTTTTTTCTATACATTCCCAGATAACATTTCGACGATGTCTATTAGGAAATATTTGATCGGCGTCATCCGGTGATTCTTCATTTTTAGACCTGGATCGGTCATCTTTTCTTGCCAACATCGACTACCATTTTTTTTTATCAATATCGGTGAATAATGTTTTTTTGTCGAGGTGGGCCAATGTTTTTCTAGCCAAGTAAATTAGTACATGCCAGTGTCGGCCGAAACACAACTTCGGTTGAGCTCGCACGAAAAAACAAAGCCGACCTACATTGTAAGTTTTATAGGCCACAACGAACAACACAACTTCCTATACCGTAAAAAAATTATCGGCAAGCGTTTGGAAATGAAATTCCACAATGTCGATAGATAAATATCAATCGGGGCTATTTAACGACGAATGTCCGGTATTGTTTTTCCTATACATTCCCCGATAATATTTCGACGATGTCTATTAGGATATGTTCGATCGGCATCATCCGGTGATTCTTCTTTTTTAGACCTGGATCGGTCATCTTTTCTGGCCAACATCGACTACCATTTTTTTTTATCAATATCGGTGAATAATGTTTTTTTGTCGAGGTGGGCCAATGTTTTTCTAGCCAAGTAAATTAGTACATGCCAGTGTCGGCCGAAACACAACTTCGGTTGAGCTCGCACGAAAAAACATAGCCGACCAACATTGTAAGTTTTATAGGCCAGAGCGAACAACAAAGATTACTATACCGTAAAAAATATTATCGGCCAGCGTTTGGAAATGAAATTCCACAATGTCGATAGATAAATATCAATCGGTGCTATTAACGACCAATGCCCGCTATTGTTTTTTTCTATTCAATCCCCCGATAATATTTGGACGATGTCTTTTAGGAAATGTTCGATCGTCGTCTTCCGGTAATTCTTCTTTTTAGACCTGGATCGGTCGTCTTTCCTGGCCGACATCGACTACCATTTTTTTTTTATCAATATCGGTGAATAATGTTTTTTTGTCGAGGTGTGCCAATGTTTTTCTAGCCGAGTAAATTAGTACATGCTAGTGTCGGCCAACTTCGGTTGAGCTCGCACGAAAAAACAAAGCCGACCTACATTGTAAGTTTAATAGGCCACAACGAACAACACAACTTCCTATACCGTAAAAAAAATTATCGGCAAGCGTTTGGAAATGAATTTCCACAATGTCGATAGATAAATATCAATCGGGGCTATTTAACGACCAATGTCCGGTATTGTTTTTTCTATACATTCCCAGATAATATTTCGACGATGTCTATTAGGAAATGTTCGATCGGCGTCATCCGGTGATTCTTCATTTTTAGACCTGGATCGGTCATCTTTTCTTGCCAACATCGACTACCATTTTTTATCAATATCGGTGAATAATGTTAGTTTGTCGAGGTGGGCCAATGTTTTTCAAGCCGAGTAAATGAGTACATGCCAGTGTCGGCCGAAACACAACTTCGGTTGAGCTCGCACGAAACAACAAAGCTGACCTACATTGCAAGTTTTATAGGGGAAAGCGATCATCAAAACTTCCTATAACGTAAAAAATATTATCGGCCAGCGTTTGGAAATGAAATTCCACAATGTTGATAGATAAATATCAATCGGGGCTATTAACGACCAATGTCCGGTATTGTTTTTTCTATACATTCCGTGATAAAATTTCGACGATGTCTATTAGGAAAGTTTCGATCGGAGTCATCCGGTGATTCTTCTTTTTTAGACCTGGATCGGTCATCTTTTCTGGCCAACATCGACTAGCATTTTTTTATCAATATCGGTGAATAATGTTTTTTTGTCGAGGTGGGCCAATGTTTTTAAACCGACTAAATGAGTACATGCCAGTGTCGGCCGGAACACAACTTCGGTTGAGCTCGCACGAAAAAACTGAGTCGACCTACATTGTAAGTATAATAGGCCACAACGAACAACACAACTTCCTATACCGTAAAAAATATTATCGGCAGGGGTTTGGAAATGAAATTCCACAATGTCGATAGATAAATATCAATCGGGGCTATTTAACGACCAATGTCCGGTATTGTTTTTTCTATACATTCCCCGATAATATTTCGACGATGTCTATTAGGAAATGTTGATCACCGTCATCCGGTGATTCTTCTTTTTTAGACCTAGATCGATCATCTTTTCTTGCCAACATCGACTACCATTTTTTTATCAATATCGGTGAATAATGTTTTTTTGTCGAGGTGGGCCAAGGTTTTTCAAGCCGAGTAAATGAGTACATGCCAGTGTCGGCCGAAACACAACATCGGTTGAGGTCGCACTAAAAAACTGAGCCGACCTACATTGTAAGTTTTATAGGGGAAAGCGATGATCAAAACTTCCTATACCGTAAAAAATATTATCGGCCAGCGTTTGGAAATGAAATTCCACAATGTCGATAGATAAATATCAATCGGGGCTATTAACGACCAATGTCAGCTATTGTTTTTTTCTATTCAATCCCCCGATAATATTTGGGCGATGTCTATAAGGAAATGTTCGATCGTCGTCTTCCGGTAATTCTTCTTTTTATACCTGGATCGGTCATCTTTCCTGGCCGACATCGACTACCATTTTTTTTTATCAATATCGGTGAATAATGTTTTTTGTCGAGGTGGGCCAATGTTTTTCTAGCCGAGTAAATGAGTACATGCCAGTGTCCGCCGAAACACAACTTTGGTTGAGCTCGCACGAAAAAACAAAGCCGACCTACATTGTAAGTTTAATAGGCCACAACGAACAAGACAACTTCCTATACCGTAAAAAAAATTATCGGCAAGCGTTTCGAAATGAATTTCCACAATGTTGATAGATAAATATCAGTCGGGGCTATTTAACGACCAATGTCTGGTAGTGTTTTTTCTATACATTCCTTGATAATATTTCGACGATGTCTATTAGGAAATGTTCGATAGGCCTCATCCGGTCATTCTTCATTTTTAGACCTGGATCGGTCATCTTTTCTTTCCAACATCGACTACCATTTTTTTATCAATATCGGTGAATAATATTTTTTTGTCGAGGTGGGCCAATGTTTTTCAAGCCGAGTAAATGAGTACATGCCAGTGTTGGCCGAAACACAACTTCGGTTGAGCTCGCACGAAAAAACTGAGTCGACCTACATTGTAAGTTTTATAGGGGAAAGCGATCATCAAAACTTCCTATACCGTAAAAAATATTATCGGCCAGCGTTTGGAAATGAAATTCCACAATGTCGATAGATAAATATCAATCGGGCTATTAACGACCAATGTCCGATATTGTTTTTATCTATTCAATCCCCCGATAATATTTGGACGATGTCTATTAGGAAATGTTGATCGGCGTCATCCGGTGATTCTTCTTTTTTAGACCTGGATCGATCATCTTTTCTTGCCAACATCGACTACCATTTTTTTATCAATATCGGTGAATAATGTTTTTTTGTCGAGGTGGGCCAATGTTTTTCTAGCCGAGTAAATGAGTACATGCCAGTGTCGGCCGAAACACAACTTCGGTTGAGCTCGCACGAAAAAACAAAGCCGACCTACATTGTAAGTTTTATAGGCCAGAGCGAACAACAAAGATTACTATACCGTAAAAAATATTATCGACCAGCATTTGGAAATGAAATTCCACAATGTCGAAAGATAAATATCAATCGGGGCTATTAACGACCAATATCCGCTATTGTTTTTTTCTATTCAATCCCCCGATAAAATTTGGACGATGTCTTTTAAGAAATGTTCGATCGTCGTCTTCCGGTAATTCTTCTTTTTAGACCTGGATCGGTCATCTTTCCTGGCCGACATCGACTACCATTTTTTTTTATCAATATCGGTGAATAATGTTTTTTGTCGAGGTGGGCCAATGTTTTTCTAGCCGAGTAAATGAGTACATGCCAGTGTTGGCCGAAACACAACTTCGGTTGAGCTCGCACGAAAAAACAAAGCCGACCTACATTGTAAGTTTAATAGGCCACAACAAACAACACAACTTCCTATACCGTAAAAAAAATTATCGGCAAGCGTTTGGAAATGAATTTCCACAATGTCGATAGATAAATATCAATCGGAGCTATTTAACGACCAATGTCCGGTAATTTTTTTTCTATACATTCCCCGATAATATTTCGACGATGTCTATTAGGAAATGTTCGATCGGCGTCATCCGGTGATTCTTCTTGTTTAGACCTGGATCGGTCATCTTTTCTGGCCAACATCGACTACCATTTATTTATCAATATCAGTGAATAATGTTTTTTTGTCGAGGTGGGCCAATGTTTTTCAAGCCGAGTAAATGAGTACATGCCAGTGTCAGCCGAAACACAACTTCGGTTGAGCTCGCACGAAACAACGAAGCCGACCTACATTGTAAGTTTTATAGGAGAAAGCGATCATCAAAACTTCGGATAACGTAAAAAATATTATCGGCCAGCGTTTGGAAATGAAATTCCACAATGTCGATAGATAAATATCAATCGGGGCTATTAACGACCAATGTCCGCTATTGTTTTTTTCTATTCAATCCCCCGATAATATTTGGACGATGTCTATTAGGAAATGTTCTATCGGCATCTTCCGGTGATTCTTCTTTTCTAGACCTGGATCGGTCTTCTTCCCTGGCCGACGTCGACTACTATTTTTTTTATCAATATCGGTGAATAATGTTTTTTTGTCGAGGTGGGCCAATGTTTTTCTAGCCGAGTAAATGAGTACATGCCAGTGTTGGCCGAAACACAACTTCGGTTGAGCTCGCACGAAAAAACTTAGCCGACCTACATTGTAAGTTTTATAGGGGAAAGCGATCATCAAAACTTCCTATACCGTAAAAAATATTATCGGCCAACGTTTGGAAATGAAATTCCACAATGTCGATAGATAAATATCAATCGGGGCTATTAACGACCAATGTCCGCTATTGTTTTTTTCTATTCAATCCCCCGATAATATTTGGACGATGTCTTTTAGGAAATGTTCGATCGTCGTCTTCCGGTAATTCTTCTTTTTAGACCTTGATCGGTCATCTTTCCTGGCCGACATCGACTACCATTTTTTTATTCAATATCGGTGAATAATGTTTTTTGTCGAGGTGGGCCAATGTTTTTCTAGCCGAGTAAATGAGTACATGCCTGTGTCGGCCGAAACACAACTTCGGTTGAGCTCACACGAATAGACAAAGCCGACCTACATTGTAAGTTTTATAGGCCACAGCGAACAACAAAGATTCCTATACCGTAAAAAATATTATCGGCCAACATTTGGAAATGAAATTCCACACTGTCGATAGATAAATATCAATCGGGGCTATTAACGACCAATGTCCACAATTGTTTTTTTTCTATTCCATCCCCTGATAATATTTGGACGATGTCTATTAAGAAATGTTCGATCGTCGTCTTCCGGTAATTCTTCTTTTTAGACCTGGATCGGTCATCTTTCCTGGCCGACATCGACTACTATTTTTTTTATCAATATCAGTGAATAATGTTTTTTGTCGAGGTGGGCCAATGTTTTTCTAGCCGAGTAAATGAGTACATGCCAGTGTCGGCCGAAACACAACTTCGGTTGAGCTCGCACGAAAAAACAAAGCCGACCTACATTGTAAGTATAATAGGCCACAACGAACAACACAACTTCCTATACCATAAAAAATATTATCGGCAAGCGTTTGGAAATGAAATTCCACAATATCGATAGATAAATATCAATCGGGGCTATTAACGACCAATGTCCACAATTGTTTTTTTCTATTCCATCCCCCGATAATATTTCGACGATGTCTATTAGGAAATGTTCGATCGGCGTCATCCGGTGATTCTTCTTTTTTAAACCTGGATCGGTCATCTTTTCTGGCCAATATCGACTACCATTTTTTTATCAATATCGGTGAATAATGTTTTTTTGTCGAGGTGGGCCAATGTTTTTCTAGCCGAGTAAATGAGTACATGCCAGTGTCGGCCGAAACACAACTTCGGTTGAGCTCGCACGAAAAAACAAAGCCGACCTACATTGTAAGTATAATAGGCCACAACGAACAACCCAACTTCCTATACCGTAAAAAATATTATCGGCAAGCGTTTGGAAATGAAATTCCACAATATCGATAGATAAATATCAATCGGGGCTATTAACGACCAATGTCCGCTATTGTTTTTTTCTATTCCAACCCCCGATAATATTTGGACGATGTCTATTAGTAAATGTTCGATCGTTGTCTTCCGGTAATTCTTCTTTTTAGACCTGGCTCGGTCATCTTTCCTGGCCAACATCGACTACCATTTTTTTTATCAATATCGGTGAATAATGTTTTTTTGTCGAGGTGGGCCAATGTTTTTCAAGCCGAGTAAATGAGTACATGCCAGTGTCGGCCGAAACACAACTTCGGTTGAGCTCGCACGAAAAAACAAAGCCGACCTACATTGTAAGTATAATAGGCCACAACGAACAACACAACTTCCTATACCGTAAAAAATATTATCGGCAAGCGTTTGGAAATGAATTTCCACAATGTCGATAGATAAATATCGATCGGGGCTACTTAACGACCAATGTCCGGTATTGTTTTTTCTATACATTCCCCGATAATATTTCGACGATGTCTATTAGGAAATGTTGATCGGCGTCATCCGGTGATTCTTCTTTTTTAGACCTGGATCGATCATCTTTTCTTGCCAACATCGACTACCATTTTTTTTTATCAATATCGGTGAATAATGTTTTTTTGTCGAGGTGGGCCAATGTTTTTCAAGCCGAGTAAATGAGTACATGCCAGTGTCGGCCGAAACACAACTTCGGTTGAGCTCGCACGAAAAAACTGAGCCGACCTACATTGTAAGTTTTATAGGGGAAAGCGATCATCAAAACTTCCTATACCGTAAAAAATATTATCGGCCAGCGTTTGGAAATGAAATTCCACAATGTCGATAGATAAATATCAATCGGGGCTATTTAACGACCAATGTCCGCTATTGTTTTTTCTATTCAATCCCCCGATAATATTTGGACGATGTCTATTAGGAAATGTTCGATCGTCGTCTTCCGGTGAATCTTCTTTTTAGACCTGGATCGGTCATCTTTCCTGGTCGACATCGACTACCATTTTTATTATCAATATCGGTGAATATTGATTTTTGTCGACGTGGGCGAATGTTTTTCTAGCCGAGTAAATGAGTACATGCCAGTGTCGGCCGAAACACAACTTCGGTTGAGCTCGCACGAAAAAACAAAGCTGACCTACATTGTAAGTTTTATAGGCCATAGCGAACAACAAAGATTCCTATACAGTAAAAAATATTATCGGCCAGCGTTTGGAAATGAAATTCCACAATGTCGATAGATAAATATCAATCGGGGCTATTTAACGACCAATGTCCGCTATTGTTTTTTTCTATTCCATCCCCCGATAATATTTACACGATATCTATTTGGAAATGTTCGATCGTCGTCTTCCGGTGAATCTTCTCTTTAGAACTGGATCGGTCATCTTTCCTGGCCGACATCGACTACCATTTTTTCTATCAATATAAGTGAATAATGTTTTTTTGTCGAGGTGGGCCATTGTTTTTCTATCCGAGTAAATGAGTATATGCCAGTGTCGGCCGAAGCACAACTTCGGTTGAGCTCGCACGAAAAAACAAAGCCGACCTACATTGTAAGTTTTATAGGGGAAAGCGATCATCAAAACTTCCTATACCGTAAAAAATATTATCGGCCAGCGTTTGGAAATGAAATTCCACAATGTCGATAGATAAATATCAATCGGGGCTATTAACGACCAATGTCCGCTATTGTTTTTTCTATTCAATCCCCCGATAATATTTGGACGATGTCTATTAGGAAATGGTCGACCGTCGTCTTTCGGTGATTCTCCTTTTTAGACCTGGATCGGTCATCTTTCTTGGCAAACATCGACTACCATTTTTTTTTATCAATATCGGTGAATAATGTTTTTTGTCGAGGTGGGCCAATGTTTTTCTAGCCGAGTAAATGAGTACATGCCAGTGTCGGCCGAAACACAACTTCGGTTGAGCTCGCACGAAAAAACAATGCGGACCTACATTGTAAGTATAATAGGCCACAACGAACAACACAACTTACTATACCGTAAAAAATATTATCGGCCAACGTTTGGAAATGAAATTCCACACTGTCGATAGATAAATATAAATCGGGGCTATTAACGACCAATGTCCACAATTGTTTTTTTCTATTCCATCCCCCGATAATATTTGGACGATGTCTATTAGGAAATGTTCGATCGTCGTCTTCCGGTAATTCTTCTTTTTAGACCTGGATCGGTCATCTTTCCTGGCCAACATCGACCACCATTTTTTTATCAATATCGGTGACTAATGTTTTTTTGTCGAGGTGGGCCAATGTTTTTCTAGCCGAGTAAATGAGTACATGCCAGTGTCGGCCGAAACACAACTTCGGTTGAGCTCGCAAGAAAAAACAACGCCGACCTACATTGTTAGTTTTATAGGCCAGAGCGAACATCAAAGATTCCTAAACCGTAAAAATATTATCGGCCAGCGTTTGGAAATGAAATTCCACAATGTCGATAGATAAATATCAATCGGGGCTATTTAACGACCAATGTCCGCTATTGTTTTTTCTATTCAATCCCCCGATAATATTTGGACGATGTCTATTAGGAAATGTTCGATCGTTGTCTTCCGGTGAATCTTCTTTTTAGACCTGGATCGGTCATCTTTCCTGGTCGACATCGACTACCATTTTTATTATCAATATCGGTGAATAATGATTTTTGTCGATGTGGGCGAATGTTTTTCTAGCCGAGTAAATGAGTACATGCCTGTGTCGGCCGAAACACAACTTCGGTTGAGCTCGCACGAAAAAACAAAGCCGACCTACATTGTAAGTATAATAGGCCACAACGAACAACACAACTTCCTATACCATAAAAAATATTATCGGCAAGCGTTTGGAAATGAAATTCCACAATATCGATAGATAAATATCAATCGGGGCTATTAACGACCAATGTCCACAATTGTTTTTTTCTATTCCATCCCCCGATAATATTTCGACGATGTCTTTTAGGAAATGTTCGATCGGCGTCATCCGGTGATTCTTCTTTTTTAGAGCTGGATCGGTCATCTTTTCTGGCCAACATCGACTACCATTTTTTTATCAATATCGGTGAATAATGTTTTTTTGTCGAGGTGGGCGAATGTTTTTCAAGCCTAGTAAATGAGAACATGCCAGTGTCGGCCGAAACACAACTTCGGTTGAGCTCGCACGAAAAAATTGAGCCGACCTAGATTGTAAGTTTTGTAGGGGAAAGCGATCATCAAAACTTCCTATACCGTAAAAAATATTATCGGCCAGCGTTTGGAAATGAAATTCCACAATGTCGATAGATAAATATCAATCGGGGCTATTAGCGACCAATGTCCGCTATTGTTTTTTTCTATTCAATCCCCCGATAATATTTGGATGATGTCTATTAGGAAATGTTCTATCGGCATCTTCCGGTGATTCTTCTTTTTAAGACCTGGATCGGTCATCTTTCCTGGCCGACGTCGACTACCATTTTTTTATCAATATCGGTGAATAATGTTTTTTTGTCGAGGTGGGCCAATGTTTTTCTATCCTAGTAAATGAGTACATGCCAGTGTCGGCCGAAGCACAACTTCGGTTGAGCTCGCACGAAAAAACAAAGCCGACCTACATTGTAAGTTTTATAGGCCACAGCGAACAACAAAGATTCCTATATCGTAAAAAATATTATCGGCCAGCGTTTGGAAATGAAATTCCACAATGTCGATAGATAAATATCAATCGGGGCTATTAACGACCAATGTCCGCTATTGTTTTTTTCTATTCAATCCCCCGATAATATTTGGACAATGTCTATTAGGAAATGTTCTATCGGCGTCTTTCGGTGATTCTTCTTTTTTAGACCTGGATCGGTTATCTTTCCTGGCCAACGTCGACTACCATTTTTTTTTATCAATATCAGTGAATAGTGTTTTTTTGTCGAGGTGGGCCAATTATTTTCTAGCCGAGTAAATGAGTACATGCCAGTGTCGGCCGAAGCACAACTTCGGTTGAGCTCGCACGAAAAAACAAAGCCGACCTACATTGTGATGAGGACATGACCAAGAGCAAGGGCAAGGATCCACTTGAAGGACTTGGAGGACCTATGACAAGGGCTAGAGCAAGGAAATCCAAGGAAGCTCTTCAACAAGTGCTGTCCATACTGTTTGAATACAAGCCCAAGTTTCAAGGAGAAAAGTCCAAGGTTGTGAGTTGTATCATGGCCCAAATGGAGGAGGACTAAATGACACCACTTTGTTTCAATTTTAGAGTGTTTAGTTTGTCTAAATAATGGCCCAATCCTTGTAAAGTTGGCTGACCAAAAATATGTTTTGGGTTAATCAACTAAAAGGGCTTTAGTTAGGTTTAGTTCAAGTTGTAATAAGGGCCCAATTGGCAACCTAGGCATCAGCCTTTTGGGAGACCAAATGGTGGCTGACTTGTTGGCTGTTGGGGGTGACTTTTGGTTGCCACAATTTCAGTTACACTCAGCCATTAAGTTTTTTTAATTCCCTAGGTTAATGGCATTAAGTTATTTTAATTCTAGGTTAGTGGGTCATTACTAAAATCTGCTGTAAAGCTTCTATATAAGCTGAACCATTTTATCTCTTTTATCTTAGTGAGAGTGATTCTCCTAAATTCTTGAGTGATTCAAGAACACCCTGGCTGTATCAAAGGACTTTCACAACCTTTGTGTGTTGCCCTCGCTGGAAAGAGTGATTCTTTCCTTCCTATCATCTCCACCCTTGTTCTTTCAAACCACAATTTCAGAAAATCCACCTCTGCCCAAAAATTATCTCGTGACCATAACTCCCATTTTACACACTCAAATTAAGTGATTCTTGAGCCTAAATTGAATTTCAAAACGAGACCTTTCACCTCGTTTTGGAATCACCTCATTTGGAGCCCTGTAGCTTCCGTTATTGCCATTTCTATATTTCTGTCCAGCCACCACTTAACCTACGTTTTACCATCCCATTCATCCATTTTATGCCAGAAACCACCTTATTAAGACCCACGAAATTAACCACCTTATTTTCCATCCTTTCCTTAATCAATTTCCGCATTTTCCATCAAGGTTTAATCCTAGACGATCCTAAGTCAGCCCTTGTGCCATGAGGGTTCGTATCATTTGGTAATCAGAGCTCCGGTTCTAGGATCAACACTTCCTTTGCTGGAAATATTGGGTAACATCCTTCTTTATTCTCTTTGCCATTTATATTACCTTCTTATTCATATATATTTTTTTAGGCTGAACCATTGCAAAAGTTAAGCCTTTTGATCTCTTTGTTATAAAAAAAAGAAGCAGAATTTCGTATAATCAAAATTAAAAAAAAAAAAAATTGGGCTGAATGGTTCATGCTTGAAGAACTTTAAAAAAAATCTCTTTAAGGTAATATATTGGTTGCATGAAGGATTGTTACTTGAATTCCTAAATTCTGAATTTTATTTCCTTCATTTGTGCCTAAAAACATTGTTAGCCTTTTTCTTGGTTAACCTTTTCCTTGTCTCTCTAGCCTTACCTAACACATATTGGTGAATTGTTCTTTGTTGTGGCCATAATCTCTTGAATTACCTAAGAACTCAAGGGGAATTAGAGTGGTAAAAGGCAAGAGTGTTTCATTAGAGAAAAGCCATAATTGTGTGATACACTTGAGTGGGTGAGGTATTCAAACAGCAACTATAATTGTCTTGTTACGTTTGATTTGTTTGTTTGAGATGTCAGGTACTAATCCTAATGATGGAGTGGGGCTTTCGCAATTCCAAATGCAAGCTTTGATGCAACATTTGGAGAGGTTAATGAAACAACGAGATGATGCGCTCCATGAGAGGTTGGATCAAATGGAGAATAGAGATCATAATGAAGAAGAAAGGAGGAGAAGAGGGAATGATGGTGTTCCTAGACAAAACCGAATTGATGGTATTAAACTCAACATTCCTCCATTTAAAGGAAAGAATGATCCGGAGGCCTACGTTGAGTGGGAGATGAAAATAGAGCATGTTTTCTCATGCAACAACTATGAGGAGGACCAGAAGGTGAAGCTTGCCGCCACGGAGTTTTCCGACTATGCTCTTGTGTGGTGGAACAAGCTACAAAAGGAGAGAGCAAGAAATGAAGAGCCAATGGTTGATACATGGACGGAGATGAAAAAGATCATGAGGAAGCGGTATGTTCCGGCTAGTTACTCAAGGGACTTGAAATTCAAGCTCCAAAAACTAACCCAAGGCAACAAGGGGGTTGAGGAGTATTTCAAGGAAATGGATGTGCTCATGATTCAAGCAAATATTGAAGAAGATGAGGAGGTAACTATGGCTCGATTTCTTAATGGTTTGACTAATGATATCCGTGATATTGTTGAGCTGCAGGAGTTTGTTGAAATGGATGATTTGCTTCACAAAGCAATCCAAGTGGAGCAACAATTAAAAAGGAAGGGAGTGGCTAAGAGGAGTTTTACCAACTTTGGTTCTTCTAGTTGGAAAGACAAAGGTAAGAAAGATGGGGCTGCTACTTCTAGTAGTTCCTCACCTATCCCATCAAAAACTCGCTCAAAGTCCCAAGAGGAACCCTCTAAAAGGAGTAGAGATGTGAAGTGTTTCAAGTGCCAAGGCCTAGGACACTATGCTTATGAGTGCCCTAACAAAAGGTCCATGGTTCTTAGAGATGGAGAATATATAAGTGAATCCGATGTTGAAGAAGAAGAGGAGAGTGAGTACGTAGAAGAAGAGGAGACTCCGGAGGGAGATTTGTTGATGATTAGGCAGTTACTTGGTGGTCAATTGAAGCATGAGGAGGAGAGCCAAAGAGAAAGCATCTTTCACACTAGATGTTTAATCAATGGCAAGGTGTGCATGGTGATCATTGATGGAGGTAGTTGCACCAATGTGGCTAGTGCTAGATTAGTGTCAAAGCTAAATTTAGCTACTAAACCACATCCTAGGCCATACAAACTTCAATGGCTTAGTAAGGATGGGGAGGTGCAAGTGAGGCAGCAAGTGGAAGTGGACGTTTCCATTGGGAAATACAATGATAAGGTACTTTGTGATGTTGTTCCTATGGAGGCCAGTCACTTACTTTTGGGGAGACCATGGCAATTTGATAAAAGAGCCAATCATGACGGTTACACCAACAAGATCTCTTTCATGCACCAAGACAAAAAGATTGTGCTCAAGCCATTGAGTCCACAAGAAGTGTGTGAGGATCAAAAGAAAATGAGAGAAAAACTTCTTCAAGAGAAAAAAGAAAAAGAAAAAGAAAAAGTGAGCAAAACACTTGAGAGTGAGAAAAAGAGGGAAACACTTGAGAGGAAAAAGAGTGAACAAAAGAAGAGTGAAACACTTGAAGTGAGGGAGAGCTATTTAGCCACAAAAAGTGAGGTCAAGAGGTTGTTTCGTGCTAAACAGTCACTATATATCTTGTTTTGCAAAAATCAGATTTTGACCACTAACACTTTTGATGATTTTGAAGTTGTTTATGGTTTTAACCCACTAACTCCTCTTGATCTTTTGCCTATGCCTAATGTTTCTGTTTTTAAGCATAAAGAAGTTCAAGCAAAGGCGGACTATGTGAAGAAGCTTCATGGGAGAGTCAAAGATCAAATTGAGAGGAAAAATAAAAGCTATGCTAAACAAGCCAACAAAGGAAGAAAGAAGGTTGTCTTCGAACCCGGAGATTGGGTTTGGGTGCACATGAGAAAAGAAAGGTTTCCGGAACAAAGGAAATCAAAGCTTCAACCAAGGGGAGATGGACCATTTCAAGTGCTAGAAAGAATCAATGACAATGCTTACAAAGTTGAGCTGCCCGGTGAGTATAATGTTAGTTCCACCTTCAATGTCTCTGATTTATCTCTTTTTGATGCAGAAGGAGAATCCGATTTGAGGACAAATCCTTCTCAAGAGGGAGAGAATGATGAGGACATGACCAAGAGCAAGGGCAAGGATCCACTTGAAGGACTTGGAGGACCTATGACAAGGGCTAGAGCAAGGAAATCCAAGGAAGCTCTTCAACAAGTGCTGTCCATACTGTTTGAATACAAGCCCAAGTTTCAAGGAGAAAAGTCCAAGGTTGTGAGTTGTATCATGGCCCAAATGGAGGAGGACTAAATGACACCACTTTGTTTCAATTTTAGAGTGTTTAGTTTGTCTAAATAATGGCCCAATCCTTGTAAAGTTGGCTGACCAAAAATATGTTTTGGGTTAATCAACTAAAAGGGCTTTAGTTAGGTTTAGTTCAAGTTGTAATAAGGGCCCAATTGGCAACCTAGGCATCAGCCTTTTGGGAGACCAAATGGTGGCTGACTTGTTGGCTGTTGGGGGTGACTTTTGGTTGCCACAATTTCAGTTACACTCAGCCATTAAGTTTTTTTAATTCCCTAGGTTAATGGCATTAAGTTATTTTAATTCTAGGTTAGTGGGTCATTACTAAAATCTGCTGTAAAGCTTCTATATAAGCTGAACCATTTTATCAATAAACACAAGTTGAGTTTTATTCAGAAAATTAGAGTTTATCTCTTTTATCTTAGTGAGAGTGATTCTCCTAAATTCTTGAGTGATTCAAGAACACCCTGGCTGTATCAAAGGACTTTCACAACCTTGGTGTGTTGCCCTCGCTGGAAAGAGTGATTCTTTCCTTCCTATCATTTCCACCCTTGTTCTTTCAAACCACAATTTCAGAAAATCCACCTCTGCCCAAAAATTATCTCGTGACCATAACTCCCATTTTACACACTCAAATTAAGTGATTCTTGAGCCTAAATTGAATTTCAAAACGAGACCTTTCACCTCATTTTGGAATCACCTCATTTGGAGCCCTGTAGCTTCCGTTATTGCCATTTCTATATTTCTGTCCAGCCACCACTTAACCTACGTTTTACCATCCCATTCATCCATTTTATGCCAGAAACCACCTTATTAAGACCCACGAAATTAACCACCTTATTTTCCATCCTTTCCTTAATCAATTTCCGCATTTTCCATCAAGGTTTAATCCTAGACGATCCTAAGTCAGCCCTTGTGCCATGAGGGTTCGTATCACATTGTAAGTTTTATAGGCCACAACGAACAACAAACATTCCTATATCGTAAAAAATATTATCGGCCAGCGTTTGGAAATGAAATTCCAAAATGTCGATAGATAAATATCAATCGGGGCTACTAACTGATGAGAATCATGAAACTGGCCAAATACAGGCTAAAGGCCCAAGTGGAGAAGGACGAAGGCCCAAGTGGAGAAGGACAAAGCCCCCGAGTGGAGACGGATGAAGGCTCAAGTGGAGAAGGATGAAGGCCCAGAGGCAGAGACACTATCAAGACTATTAATTGTTGCTGAAGGCCCAAACTAATTTGAAGGCCCAAGTTAAATAAGTTTTTAGTTATAATTTATTTTTATTGTAATTTTTGGCCCAAACTGTTTAAAAGGCCCATGTCTATTTTTATCTTTTTGTTCAGCTACACTATAAGTATGGGTTTTTGTTTTGAATAAAAAAAACTTTTGGCATTTTGATAAAATTTGGTGAGAGTTTCTCTCTGGGTTCCTTGTTGAACCAATCTCAGACTTATCAAGGTAATCCTTGTGGCGTCTGTCCAGACTTATCTTCCTTCACCGGAAGTGGCGTCTACCCTGACTTATCTTCCTTAACTGGAAGTGGCGTCTAGCCAGACTTATCTTCCTTCACTGGAAGTGGCGTCTACCATGACTTAACTTCCTTCACTGGAAGTGGCGTCATCCAAACCTTCGTAGCCTGTATCAAACGATCCGCTCCTACTCAGGTTCGCATCATCTGGTATCAGAGCTTCGGCTCTTGATACAGGTTCTATCCTATCCTATTATTTTCTTTGTATTTTGTCCAGGTTCGTGTTTTGTCCTTGTTCTGTTATTTGTTTTTTAAACCTCTATCCCCTAGAGAAGTGTGTGATGACCAAATCAGAATGGGAGAAAAGAGAGAACAAGAGAAAGAAAATAGTGAGGCACCACAAAGGAATATGAAAAAGAAGAGTGATACACCCGAGGAAAAGAGTGATACACATGAGAGAAAATTTAATTATTTTGCAGAGGCGAGTGAAGTGAGGAAAGTGTTACCTGCTCATGAACCACTCAATCTACAGTATTGCAAAGACAGTAAAATTTCTACTGATAATTCTAATGAGTTTACTATTTCTATTTCTCCTAGTGTTCAACCATTATTGCAGGAATTTAAAAATGTCTTTCCTAAGGAGATTCCTCATGGACTACCACCTTCAAGAGGCATAGAACATCAAGTTGATCTCCTCCCCGGAGCTTCATTGCCTAACAGGCCAACTTACAAAAGCAATCCCCAAGAGACTCAACGTAAGGATGCACATGCCAAAGTTGAGTATGTGAAAAGATTGTATGACCAAGTGAAGGTGCAAATTGCAAAGAAGAATGAAAACTATGCCAAGCAAGCCAACAAGAAAAGGAAGGAAGTGGTACTTGAACCCGGTGATGATCCTGGACATTTGAGGACAAATGTTTTCCAAGAAGGAGGGAATGGTGAGAATCATGAAACTGGCCTAATACAGGCTAAAGGCCCAAGTGGAGAAGGACGAAGGCCCAAGTGGAGAAGGACAAAGCCCCCGAGTGGAGAAGGATGAAGGCCCAAGTGGAGAAGGATGAAGGCCCAGAGGCAGAGACACTATTAAGACTATTAATTGTTGCTGAAGGCCCAAACTAATTTGAAGGCTCAAGTTAAATAAATTTTTAGTTATAATTTATTTTTATTCTAATTTTGGCCCAAACTGTTTAGAAGGCCCATGTCTATTTTTATCTTTTTGTTCAGCTACACTATAAGTATTGGTTTTTGTTTTGAATAAAAAAAAACTTTTGGCATTTGATAAAATTTGGTGAGAGTTTCTCTCTGGGTTCCTTGTTGAACCAATTATCAGACTTATCAAGGTAATCCTTGTGGCGTCTACCCGGACTTATCTTCCTTCACTGGAAGTGGCGTCTACCCAGACTTATCTTCCTTCATTGGAAGTGGCGTCTACCCTGACTTATCTTCCTTCACCGGAAGTGGCGTCATCCAAACCTTCGTAGCCTGTATCAAACGATCCGCCCCGTAAGATTCACATCACTAACGACCAATGTCTACTATTGTTTTTTTCTATTCCATCCCCCGATAATATTTGGACGATGTCTATTAGGACATTTTCGATCGTCGTCTTCCGGTGATTCTTCTTTTTAGACCTGGATCGGTGATCTTTTCTGGCCGACGTCGACTACCATTTTTTTTATCAATATCGGTGAATAATGTTTTTTTGTCGAGGTGGGCCAATGTTTTTCTAGCCGAGTAAATGAGTACATGCCAGTGTCGGCCGAAACACAACTTCGGTTGAGGTCGCAAGAAAAAACAAAGCCGACCTACATTTTACGTTTTATAGGCCACAGCGAACAACAAAGATTCCTATACCGTAAAAAATATTATCGACAAGTGTTTGGAAATGAAATTCCACAATGTCGATAGATAAATATCAATCGGGGCTATTAACGACCAATGTCCGCTATTGTTTTTTTCTATTCAATCCCCCGATAATATTTGGACAATGTCTATTAGGAAATGTTCTATCGGCGTCTTCGGGTGATTCTTCTTTTTTAGACCTGGATCGGTCATCTTTCCTGACCGACGTCGACTACCATTTTTTTTATCAATATCGGTGAATAGTGTTTTTTTGTCGAGGTGGGCCAATGTTTTTCTAGGCGAGTAAATGAGTACATGCCAGTGTCGGCCGAAACACAACTTCGGTTGAGGTCTCAAGAAAAAACAAAGTCGACCTACATTTTACGTTTTATAGGCCACAGCGAACAACAAAGATTCCTATACCGTAAAAAATATTATCGGCCAGCGTTTGGAAATGAAATTCCACAATGTCGATAGATAAATATCAATCGGGGCTATTAACGACCAATGTCCGCTATTGTTTTTTTCTATTCAATCCCCCGATAATATTTGGACAATGTCTATTAGGAAATGCTCTATTGGCGTCTTCTGGTGATTCTTCTTTTTTAGACCTGGATCGGTCATCTTTCCTGGCCGACGTCGATTACCATTTTTTTTATCAATATCGGTGAATAGTGTTTTTTTGTCGAGGTGGGCCAATGTTTTTCTAGGCGAGTAAATGAGTACATGCCAGTGTCGGCCGAAACACAACTTCGGTTGAGCTCGCACGAAAAAACAAAGCTGACCTACATTGTAAGTTTTATAGGCCACAGCGAACAACAAAGATTCCTATATCGTAAAAAATATTAACGGCCAGCGTTTGGAAATGAAATTCCACAATGTCGATAGATAAATATCAATCGGGGCTATTAACGACCAATGTCCGCTATTGTTTTTTTCTATTCAATCCCCCGATAATATTTGGACAATGTCTATTAGGAAATGTTCTATCGGCGTCTTCCGGTGATTCTTCTTTTTAAGACCTGGATCGGTCATCTTTTCTGGCCAACATCGACTACCATTTTTTTTATCAATATCGGTGAATAATGTTTTTTTGTCGAGGTGGGCCAATGTTTTTCAATCCGAGTAAATGAGTACATGCCAGTGTCGGCCGAAACACAACTTCGGTTGAGCTCGCACGAAAAAACTGAGCAGACCTACATGGTAAGTTTTATAGGCGAAAGCGATCAACAAAACTTCCTATACCGTAAAAAATATTATCGGCAAGCGTTTTGAAATGAAATTCCACAATGTCAATAGATAAATATCCATCGGGGCTATTAACGACCAATGTCCGCTATTATTTTTTTCTATTCCTTCCCCCGATAAAATTTGCACGATGTCTATTAGGAAATGTTCGATCGTCGTCTTCCGGTGAATCTTCCTTTTAGACCTGGATCGGTCATCTTTCCTGGCCGACATCGACTACCATTTTTTTTTATCAATATCGGTGAATAATGTTTTTTTGTCGAGGTGGGCCAATGTTTTTCATGCCGAGTAAATGAGTACCTGCCAGTGTCGGCCAAAACACAACTTCGGCTGAGCTCGCACGAAAAAACAAAGCCGACCTACATTGTAAGTTTAATAGGCCACAGCGAACAACAAAGATTCCTATATCGTAAAAAATATTATCGGCCAGCGTTTGGAAATGAAATTCCACAATGTCGATAGATAAATATCAATCGGGGCTATTAACGACCAATGTCCGCTATTGTTTTTTTCTATTCAATCCCCCTATAATATTTGGACAATGTCTATTAGGAAATGTTCTATCGGCGTCTTCCGGTGATTCTTCTTTTTTAGACCTGGATCGGTCATCTTTCCTGGCCGACGTCGACTACCATTTTTTTTATCAATATCGATGAATAGTGTTTTTTTGTCGAGGTGGGCCAATTATTTTCTAGCCGAGTAAATGAGTACATGCCAGTGTCGGCCGAAACACAACTTCGGTTGAGCTCGCACGAAAAAACTGAGCCGACCTACATTGTAAGTTTTATAGGCGAAAGCGATCAACAAAACTTCCTATACCGTAAAAAATATTATCGGCCAGCGTTTGGAAATGAAATTCCAAAATGTCGGTAGATAAATATCAATCGGGGCTACTAACGACCAATGTCCGCTATTGTTTTTTTCTATTCCATCCCCCGATAATATTTGGACGATGTCTATTAGGACATTTTCGATCGTCGTCTTCCGGTGATTAGTCTTTTTAGACTTGGATCGGTGATCTTTTCTGGCCGACATCGACTACCATTTTTTTTTATCAATATCGGTGAATAATGTTTTTTTGTCGAGGTGGGCCAATGTTTTTCTAGCCGAGTAAATGAGTACATGCCAGTGTCGGCCGAAACACAACTTCGGTTGAGCTCGCACGAAAAAACAAAGCTGACCTACATTGTAAGTTTTATAGGCCACAGCGAACAACAAAGATTCCTATACCGTAAAAAATATTAACGGTCAGCGTTTGGAAATGAAATTCCACAATGTCGATAGATAAATATCAATCGGGGCTATTAACGACCAATGTCCGCTATTGTTTTTTTCTATTCAATCCCCCGATAATATTTGGACAATGTCTATTAGGAAATGTTCTATCGGCGTCTTCCGGTGATTCTTCTTTTTTAGACCTGGATCGGTTATCTTTTCTGGCCAACATCGACTACCATTTTTTTATCAATATCGGTGAATAATGTTTTTTTGTCGAGGTGGGCCAATGTTTTTCAATCCGAGTAAATGAGTACATGCCAGTGTCGGCCGAAACACAACTTCGGTTGAGCTCGCACGAAAAAACTGAGCAGACCTACATGGTAAGTTTTATAAGCGAAAGCGATCAACAAAACTTCCTATACCGTAAAAAATATTATCGGCAAGCGTTTTGAATTGAAATTCCACAATGTCAATAGATAAATATCCATCGGGGCTATTAACGACCAATGTCCGCTATTATTTTTTTCTATTCCTTCCCCCGATAATATTTGCACGATGTCTATTAGGAAATGTTCGATCGTCGTCTTCCGGTGAATCTTCTTTTTAGACCTGGATCGGTCATCTTTCCTGGCCGACATCGACTACCATTTTTTTTCTCAATATCGGTGAATAATGTTTTTTTGTCGAGGTGGGCCAATGTTTTTCATGCCGAGTAAATGAGTACCTGCCAGTGTCGGCCAAAACACAACTTCGGCTGAGCTCGCACGAAAAAACAAAGCCGACCTACATTGTAAGTTTAATAGGCCACAATGAACAGCACAACTTCCTATACCGTAAAAAATATTATCGGCAAGCGTTTGGAAATGAAATTCCACAATGTCGATAGATAAATATCAATCGGGGCTATTTAACGACCAATGTCCGGTTTTGTTTTTTCTATACATTCCCCGATAATATTTCGACGAGGTCTATTAGGAAATGTTCGATCGGCATAATCCGGTGATTCTTCTTTTTTAGACCTGGATCGGTTATCTTTTCTGGCCAACATCGACTACCCTTTTTTTTTATCAATATCGGTGAATAATGTTTTTTTGTCGAGGTGGGCCAATGTTTTTCAAGCCGAGTAAATGAGTACATGCCAGTGTCAGCCGAAACACAACTTCGGTTGACCTCGCACGAAAAAACTGAGCCGACCTACATTGTAAGTTTTATAGGCGAAAGCGATCAACAAAACTTCCTATATCGTAAAAAATATTATCGGCCAGCGTTTGGTAATGAAATTCCACAAAGTCGATAGATAAATATCAATCGGGGCTATTAACGACCAATGTCCGCTATTGATTTTTTCTATTCCATCCCCTGATAATATTTGCACGATGTCTATTAGGAAATGTTCGATCGTCGTCTTCCGGTGAATCTTCCTTTTAGACCTGGATCGGTCATCTTTCCTGGCCGACATCGACTACCATTTTTTTTATCAATATCGGTGAATAATGTTTTTTTGTCAAGGTGGGCCAATGTTTTTCATCCGAGTAAATGAGTACATGCCAGTGTCGGCCGAAGCACAACTTCGGTTGAGCTCGCACGAAAAACAAAGCCGACCTACGTTGTAGGTTTTATAGGCCACAGCGAACAACAAAAATTCCTATACCGTAAAAAATATTAACGGCCAGCGTTTGGAAATGAAATTCCACAATGTCGATAGATAAATATCAATCGGGGCTATTAACGACCAATGTCCGCTATTGTTTTTTTCTATTCAATCCCCCGATAATATTTGGACAATGTCTATTAGGAAATGTTCTATCGGCGTTTTCCGGTGATTCTTCTTTTTTAGACCTGGATCGGTTATCTTTTCTGGCCAACATCGACTACCATTTTTTATCAATATCGGTGAATAATGTTTTTTGTCGAGGTGGGCCAATGTTTTTCAATCCGAGTAAATGAGTACATGCCAGTGTCGGCCGAAACACAACTTCGGTTTAGCTCGCACGAAAAAACTGAGCCGACCTACATGGTAAGTTTTATAGGCGAAAGCGATCAACAAAACTTCTTATATCGTAAAAAATATTATCGGCAAGCGTTTTGAAATGAAATTCCACAATGTAAATATATAAATATCAATCGGGGCTATTAACGACCAATGTCCGCTATTATTTTTTTCTATTCCATCCCCTGATAATATTTGCACGATGCCTATTAGGAAATGTTCGATCGTCGTCTTCCGGTGAATCTTCCTTTTAGACCTGGATCGGTCATCTTTCCTGGCCGACATCGACTACCATTTTTTTTATCAATATCAGTGAATAATGTTTTTTTGTCGAGGTGGGCCAATGTTTTTGTATCCGAGTAAATGAGTACATGCCAGTGTCAGCCGAAGCACAACTTCGGTTGAGCTCGCACGAAAAAACAAAGCCTACCTACATTGTAAGTTTTATAGGCCACAGCAAACAACAAAGATTCCTATACCGTCAAAAATATTATTGGCCAGCATTTGGAAATGAAATTCCACAATGTCGATAGATAAATATCAATCGGGGCTATTAACGACCAATGTCCACAATTGTTTTTTTCTATTACATCCCCTGATAATATTTGCACGATGTCTATTAGGAAATATTCGATCGTCGTCATCCGGTGAATCTTCTTTTTAGACCTGGATCGGTCATCTTTCCTGGCCGACATCGACTACCATTTTTTTTATCAATATCAGTGAATAATGTTTTTTTGTCGAGGTGGGCCAATGTTTTTCAAGCCGAGTAAATGAGTACATGACAGTGTCGGCCGAAACACAACTTCGGTTGAGGTCGCAAGAAAAAACAAAGCCGACCTATATTGTAAGTTTTATAGGCCACAGCGAACAACAAAGATTCCTATACCGTAAAAAATATTATCGACCAGCGTTTGGAAATGAAATTCCACAATGTCGATAGATAAATATCAATCGGGGCTATTAACGACCAATGTCCGCTATTGTTTTTTTCTATTCAATCCCCCGATAATATTTGGACAATGTCTATTACGAAATGTTCTATCCGCGGCTTCCGGTGATTCTTCTTTTTTAGACCAGGATCGGTCATCTTTCCTGGCCAACGTCGACTACCATTTTTTTTTATCAATATCAGTGAATAATGTTTTTTTGTCGAGGTGGGCCAATGTTTTTCTAGCCGAGTAATAGAGTACATGCCTGTGTCGGCCGAAACACAACTTCGGTTGAGCTCGCACGAAAAAACAAAGCCGACCTACATTGTAAGTTTTATAGGCCACAGCGAACAACAAAGATTCCTATACCGTAAAAAATATTATTGGCCAGCGTTTGGAAATGAAATTCCACATTGTCGATAGATAAATATCAATCGGGGCTATTTAACGACCAATGTCCGCTATTGTTTTTTCAATTCAATCCCCCGATAATATTTGGACGATGTCTATTAGGAAATGTTCGATCGTCGTCTTCCGGTGATTCTTCTTTTTAGACCTGGATCGGTCATCTCTCCTGGCAAACATCGACTACCATTTTTTTATCAATATCAGCAAATAATGTTTTTTTGTCGAGGTGGGCGAATGTTTTTCAAGCCGAGTAAATGAGTACACGCCAGTGTCGTCTGAAACACAACTTCGGTTGAGCTCGCACGAAAAAACTGAGCCGACCTACATTGTAAGTTTTATAGGCGAAAGCGATCAACAAAACTTCTTATACCGTAAAAAATATTATCGGCCAGCGTTTGGAAATGAAATTCCACATTGTCGATAGATAAATATCAATCGGGGCAATTAACGACCAATGTCCACAATTATTTTTTTCTATTCCATCCCCCGATAATATTTGCACGATCTCTATTAGGAAATATTCGATAGTCGTCATCCGGTGAATCTTCTTTTTAGACCTGGATCGGTCATCTTTCCTGGCCGACATCGACTACCATTTTTTCTATCAATATTGGTGAATAATGTTTTTTTTGTCGAGGTGGGCCATTGTTTTTCTATCCAAGTAAATGAGTATATGCCAGTGTCGGCCGAAGCACAACTTCGGTGGAGCTCGCACGAAAAAACAAAGCCGACCTACATTGTAAGTTTTATAGGGGAAAGCGATCATCAAAACTTCCTATACGGTAAAAAATATTATCGGCCAGCGTTTGGAAATGAAATTCCACAATGTCGATAGATAAATATCAATCGGGGCTATTTAACGACCAATGTCCGCTATTGTTTTATCTATTCAATCCCCCGATAATATTTGGACGATGTCTATTAGGAAATGTTCGATCGTCGTCTTCCGGTGATTCTTCTTTATAGACGGGGATCGGTCATCTTTCCTGGCAAACATCGACTACCATTTTTTTTATCAATATCGGTGAATAATGTTTTTTTGTCGAGGTGGGCAAATGTTTTTCTAGCCGAGTAAATGAGTACATGCCAGTGTCGGCCGAAACACAACTTCGGTTGAGGTCGCAAGAAAAAACAAAGCCGACCTACATTGTAAGTTTTATAGGCCACAGCGAACAACAACGATTCCTATACCGTAAAAAATATTATCGGCCAGCGTTTGGAAATGAAATTCCCCAATGTCGATAGATAAATATCAATCGGGGCTATTAACGACCAATGTCCGCTAGACCATTTGAATTTCTCGAGAGCTCCCGTTGTTCAATTTCAAGCTTCTCGATAAATTATGCACCTGAATCGGACTTCCGTGTGTCAAGTTATGACCATTTGAATTTCTCGAGAGCTTTCGTTGTTCAATTTCGAGCTTCTCGATATATTATGCACCTAAATCGGACTTTCGTGTGACAAGTTATGACCATTGGAATTTCTCGAGATCTTTCGTTGTTCAATTTCAAGCTTCGCGATATATTTTGCGCCTGAATCGGACTTCCATTTGAAAAGTTATGACCATTTGAATTTCTCGAGAGCTTCCATTGTTCAATTTCAAGCTTCTCGTTATATTAGGCGCCTGAATCGTACTTCCACTTGAAAAGTTATGACCATTTGAATTTCTCGAGAGCTTCCGTTGTTCAATTTCGAGCGTCTCGATATACTCTGCGCCTGAATCGGACTTCCGTGTGTCAAGTTATGACCATTTCAATTTCTCGAGAGCTTTCGTTGTTCAATTTCGAGCGTCTCGGTATATTATCCGCCTTAATTGGACTTCCATGTGACAAGTTTTGACCATTTGAATTTCTTGAGACCTTCGTTGTTCAATTTCGAGTGTCTCGATATAGTATGCAACTGAATCGGACTTCCGTGTGACAAGTTATGACCATTAGAATATCTCTAGAGCTTTCGTTGTTCGATTTCGAGAGTCTCGATATATTATGCGCCGGAATCGGACTTCCGTGTCTCAAGTTAAGACCATTTGAATTTCTCGAGAGCTTCTGTTGTTCAATTTCATTCTTCTCGATATAATATGCGCCTAAATCGAACTTCCGTTAAAAGTTATGACCATTTGAATTTCTCGAGACCTTTCGTTGTTCAATTTCAAGCTTCGCGATATATTTTGCGCCTTAATCGGACTTACATTTGAAAAGTTATGACCATTTGAATTTCTCGAGAGCTTTCGTTTTTCAATTTCAAGCTTCGCGATATATTTTGCGCCTTAATCGGACTTCCATTTGAAAAGTTATGACCATTTGAATTTCTCGAGAGCTTTCGTTGTTCATTTTCAAGCTTCTCGATATAGTATGCGCCTGAATCGGACTTCCACTTGAAAAGTTATGACCATTTGAATTTCTCGAGAGCTTCCGTTGCTCAATTTCGAGCGTCTCAATATATTATGCGCCTGAATCGGACTTTCGTGTGTCAAGTTATGACTATTTGAATTTCTTGAGAGCTTTCGTTGTTCAATTTCGAGCGTCTCGGTATATTATGCGCTGGAATTGGACTTCCATATGACAAGTTTTGACCATTTGAATTTCTCGAGAGCTTCCGTGACCGTTCCAGGTTTAAATAAGAAGAATCACCGGACGACGCCGATCGAACATTACCTAATAGACATCGTCCAAATATTATCGGGGGATTGAATAGAAAAAACAATAGCGGACATTGGTCGTTAAATTGCCCCGATTGATATTTATCTATCGACATTGTGGAATTTCATTTCCAAACGCTGGCCGATAATATTTTTTACGGTATAGGAATCTTAGTTGTTCGCTGTGGCCTATAAACTTTACAATGTAGGTCGGCTTTGTTTTTTCGTGCGAGCTCAACCGAAGTTGTGCTTCGGCCGACACTGGCATATACTCATTTACTCGGATAGAAAAACAATGGCCCACCTCGACAAAAAAAACATTATTCACTGATATTGATAAAAAAAAAATGGTAGTCGATGTTGGCCAGGAAAGATGACCGATCCAGGTCTAAAAGGAAGATTCACCGGAAGATGACGATCGAACATTTCCTAATAGGCATCGTGCAAATTTTATCAGGGGATGGAATAGAAAAAAATAATAGCGGACATTGGTCGTTAATAGCCCCGATTGATATTTATCTATTTACATTGTGGAATTTCATTTCAAAACGCTTGCCGATAATATTTTTTACGGTATAGGAAGTTTTGTTGATCGCTTTCGCCTATAAAACTTACAATGTAGGTCGGTTCAGTTTTTTCGTGCGAGCTCAACCGAAGTTGTGTTTCAGACGACACTGGCGTGTACTCATTTACTCGGCTTGAAAAACATTGGCCCACCTCGACAAAAAAACATTATTCACTGATATTGATAAAAAAAATGGTAGTCGATGTTTGCCAGGAGAGATGACCGATCCAGGTCTAAAAAGAAGAATCACCAGAAGACGACGATCGAACATTTCCTAATAGACATCGTCCAAATATTATCGGGGGATTGAATTGAAAAAACAATAGCGGACATTGGTCGTTAAATAGCCCCGATTGATATTTATCTATCGACATGGTGGAATTTCATTTCCAAACGCAGGCCGATAATATTTTTTACGGTATAGGAAGTTTTGTTGTTCGTTGTCGCCTATAAAACTTACAATGTAGGTCGGCTTTGTTTTTCGTGCGAGCTCAACCGAAGTTCTTTTTTGGCTGACACTGGCATGTACTCATTTACTCGGCTAGAAAAACATTGGCCCACGTCGACAAAAAAACATTATTCACCGATATTGATAAAAAAATGGTAGTTGATGTCGGCCAGGAAAGATGACCTATCCAGGTCTAAAAAAGAAGAATCAATGGAGGACGGCCATCGAAAATTTCCTAATAGACATCGTCCAAATATTATCGGCGGATTGAATAGAAAAAAACAATAGCGGACATTGGTCGTTAAATAGCCACGATTGATAATTATCTATCGACATTGTGGAATTTCATTTCCAAACGCTGCCCGATAATATTTTTTACGATGGAGGAAGTTTTGTTTTTTGCTGTCGCCTATAAAACTTACAATGTAGGTGGTCGGCTTTGTTTTTTCGTGCGAGCTCAACCGAAGTTGTGTTTCGGCCGACACTGGCATGTACTCATCTACTTGCCTAGAAAAACATTGGCGCACCTCGACAAAAAAACATTATTCACCGATATTGATAAAAAAATGGTAGTCGATGTCGGCCAGGAAATATGACAGTTTCAGGTCTAAATAAGAAGAATCACCGGACGACACCGATCGAACATTTCCTAATAGACATCGTCCAAATATTATCGGGGGATTGAATAGAAAAAACAATAGCGGACATTGGTCGTTAAATAGCCCGATTGATATTTATCTATCGACATTGTGGAATTTCATTTCCAAACGCAGGCCGATAATATTTTTTACGGTATAGGAAGTTTTGTTGTTCGTTGTCGCCTATAAAACTTACAATGTAGGTTGGCTTTGTTTTTCGTGCGAGATCAACCGAAGTTCTTTTTGGCCGACACTGGCATGTACTCATTTACTCGGCTAGAAAAACATTGGTCCACGTCGACAAAAAAACATTATTCACCGATATTGATAAAAAAATGGTAGTTGATGTCGACCAGGAAAGATGACCTATCCAGGTCTAAAATACAAGAATCAATGGAGGACGGCGATCGAAAATTTCCTAATAGACATCGTGAAAATATTATCGGCGGATTGAATAGAAAAAACAATAGCGGACATTGGTCGTTAAATAGCCCCGATTGATAATTATCTATCGACATTGTGGAATTTCATTTCCAAACGCTGCCCGATAATATTTTTTACGATGGAGGAAGTTTTGTTTTTTGTTGTCGCCTATAAAACTTACAATGTAGGTGGTCGGCTTTGTTTTTTCGTGCGAGCTCAACCGAAGTTGTGTTTCGGCCGACACTGGCATGTGCCCATCTAATTGCCTAGAAAAACATTGGCGCACCTCGACAAAAAAACATTATTCACCGATATTGATAAAAAAAATGGTAGTCTATGTCGGCCAGGAAATATGACAGTTCCAGGTCTAAATAAGAAGAATCACCGGACGACACCGATCGAACATTTCCTAATAGACATCGTCCAAATATTATCGGGGGATTGAATAGAAAAAACAATAGCGGACATTGGTCGTTAAATAGCCCGATTGATATTTATCTATCGACATTGTGGAATTTCATTTCCAAACGCAGGCCGATAATATTTTTTACGGTATAGGAAGTTTTGTTGTTCGTTGTCGCCTATAAAACTTACAATGTAGGTTGGCTTTGTTTTTCGTGCGAGATCAACCGAAGTTCTTTTTTGGCCAACACTGGCATGTACTCATTTACTCGGCTAGAAAAACATTGGTCCACGTCGACAAAAAAACATTATTCACCGATATTGATAAAAAAATTGTAGTTGATGTCGGCCAGGAAAGATGACCTATCCAGGTCTAAAATAGAAGAATCAATGGAGGACGGCGATCGAAAATTTCCTAATAGACATCGTCCAAATATTATCGGCGGATTGAATAGAAAAAACAATAGCGGACATTGGTCGTTAAATAGCCCCGATTGATATTTATCTATCGACATTGTGGAATTTCATTTTCAAATGCTGGCCGATAATATTTTTTACGGTATAAGAAGTTTTGTTGTTCGCTGTCGCCTATAAAACTTACAATGCAGGTTGGATATGTGTTTTCGTGCGAGCTCAATCGAAGTTGGGTTTCGGACGACACTTGCATGTACTCATTTACTCGGAAGAAAAACATTGGCCCACCTCGACAAAAAATAATTATTCACCGATATTGATAAAAAAAAAACTGGTAGGTGATGTCGGCCAGGAAAGGTGACCGATCCAGGTCTAAAAAAGAAGAATCACCGGATGACGCTGATCGAACATTTCCTTATAGACATCGTCCAAATAATGTCGGGGGATTAAATAGAAAAAACAATAGCGGACATTGGTCGTTAAATAGCCCCGATTGATATCTATTGACCTTTTAGAATTTCATTTCCAAACGCTGGTCGATAATATTTTTTAAGGTATAGGATGTTTTGTTGTTCTCTGTCGCCTATAAAACTTACAATATAGGTGGTCGACTTTGTTTTTTCGTGCGAGCTCATCCGAAGTTGTCTTTCGGCCGACACTGGCATGTACTCATCTACTCGGCTAGAAAAACATTGACCCACCTCGACAAAAAATAATTATTCACCGATATTGATAAAAAAAATGGTAGTCGATGTCGGCCAGGAAAGATGACCGATCCAGGTTTAAACTACAAGAATCACCGGATGACGCCGATCGAACATTTCCTAATAGACATCGTCAAAATATTATCAGGGGAATGAATAGAAAAAACAATAGCGGACATTGGTCGTTAAATAGCCCCGATTGATATTTTTATCTATCGAAATTGTGGAATTTCATTTCAAAACGCTGGCTGATAATATTTTTTATGGTGGAAGAAGTTTTGTTTTTTGCTGTCGCCTATAACACTTACAATGTAGGTGGTCGGCTTTGTTTTATCATGCGAGCTCAACCGAAGTTGTGTTTCGGCCGACACTGGCATGTACTCATCTACTCGGCTATAAAAACATTGGCCCACCTCGACAAAAAAACATTATTCATCGATATTGATAAAAAAAATGGTAGTCGATGTCGGCCAGGAAAGATGACTGATCCAGGTCTTATAAATAAGAATCACCGGATGACGCCGATCGAACATTTCCTAATAGACATCGTCCAAATATTTTTGGGGGATTGAATAGAAAAAACAATTGCGGACATTGGTCGTTAAATAGCCCTGATTGATATTTATCTATCGACATTCTGGAATTTCATTTCCAAATGCTAGCCGATAATATTTTTACGGTATACCAAGTTTTGTTGTTTGCTGTCGCCTATAAAGCTTACAATGTAGGTCGGCTTTGTTTTTTCGTGCGAGTTCAACCGAAGTTGTGTTTCGGCAGACACTGGCATGTACTCATCTACTCGGCTAGAAAAACATTGACCCACCTCGACAAAAAATAATTATTCACCGATATTGATAAAAAAATGGTAGTCGATGTCGGCCAGGAAAGATGACCGATCCAGGTTTAAAAAACAAGAATCACCGGATGACGCCGATCGAACATTTCCTAATAGACATCATCCAAATATTATCGGGGGATTGAATAGAAAAAAACAATAGCGGACATTGGTCGTTAAATAGCCCCGATTGATATTTATCTATCGACATTGTGGAATTTCATTTCCAAACGCTTGCCGATAATATTTTTTACGGTATAGGAAGTTCTGTTTTTCGCTGTGGCCTATTAAACTTACAATGTAGGTCGGCTTTGATTTTTCGTGGGAGCTCAACCGAAGTTGTGTTTCGGCCGACATTGGCATGTACTCATTTACTCGGCTTGAAAAACATTGGCCCACCTCAACAAAAAAACATTATTCACCGATATTGATAAAAAAAAAAGGGTAGTCGATGTCGGCCGGGAAAGATGACCGATCCAGGTTTAAAAAACATGAATCACCGGATGACGCCGATCGAACATTTCCTAATAGACATCATCCAAATATTATCTGGGGATTGAATAGAAAAAAACAATAGCGGACATTGGTCGTTAAATAGCCCCGATTGATATTTATCTATCGCCATTGTGGAATTTCATTTCCAAACGCTTGCCGATAATATTTTTTACGGTATAGGAAGTTCTGTTTTTCGCTGTGGCCTATTAAACTTAAAATGTAGGTCGGCTTTGATTTTTCGTGGGAGCTCAACCAAAGTTGTGTTTCGGCCGACACTGGCATGTACTCATTTACTCGGCTTGAAAAACATTGGCCCACCTCGACAAAAAAACATTATTCACCAATATTGTTAAATAAAATGGTAGTCGATGTCGGCCAGGAAAGATGACCGATCTAGCTCTAAAAAAGAAGAATCACCGGATGACGCCGATCGAACATTTCCTAATAGACATCGTCAAAATATTATCGGGGGAATGAATAGAAAAAACAATAGCGGACATTGGTCGTTAAATAGCCCCGATTGATATTTTTATCTATCGAAATTGTGGAATTTAATTTCAAAACGCTGGCTGATAATATTTTTTACGGTGGAAGAAGTTTTGTTTTTTGCTGTTGCCTATAAAACTTACAATGTAGGTGGTCGGCTTTGTTTTTTCGTGCGAGCTCAACCGAAGTTGTGTTTCGGCCGACACTGGCATGTACTCATTTACTCAGCTAGAAAAACATTGGCCCACCTCGACAAAAGAACATTATTCACCGATATTGATAAAAGAATGGTAGTTGATATCGGCCAGGAAAGACGACCGATCCAGGTCTAAAAAAGAAGAATCACCAGAGGATGGCGATCGAACATTTCCTAATAGACATCGTCCAAATATTATCGGGGGATTGAATAGAAAAAACAATAGCGGACATTGGTCGTTAAAGAGTCCCGATTGATATTTATCTATCGACATTCTGGAATATCTTTTCCAAACGATGGCCGATAATATAGCAAGTTTTGTTGTTTGCTGTCGCCTATAAAACTTACATTGTAGGTGGTCGGCTTTGTTTTTGCGTGCGAGCTCAACCGAAGTTGTGTTTCGGCCGACACTGGCATGTACTAATTTAGTCGGCTAGAAAAACATTGGCCCACCTCGACAAAAGAACATTATTCACCGATATTGATAAAAAAAATGCTAGTCGATGTCGGCCAGGAAAGACGACCGATCCAGGTCTTAAAAAGAAGAATCACCGGAGGATGACGCCGATCAAACATTTCCTAATAGACATCGTCCAAATATTTTTGGGGGATTGAATAGAAACAACAACAGCAGACATTGGTCGTTAAATAGCCCCGATTGATATTTATCTATCGACATTGTGGAATTTCATTTCCAAACGCTGGCCGATAATATTTTTTACGGTATAGCAAGTTTTGTTGTTTGCTGTCGCCTGTAAAACTTACAATGTAGGTCGGCTTTATTTTTTCGTGCGAGCTCAACCGAAGTTGGGTTTCGGCTGACACTGGCATGTACTCATTTACTCGGCTTGAAAAACTATGGCCCACCTCGACAAATAATCATTATTCACCGATATTGATAAAAAAAAATGGTAGTCGATGTCGGCCAGGAAACATGACCGATCCAGGTCTTATAAATAAGAATCACCGGATGACGCCGATCGAACATTTCCTAATAGACATCGTCCAAATATTTTTGGGGGATTGAATTGAAAAAACAATTGCGGACATTGGTCGTTAAATAGCCCTGATTGATATTTATCTATCGACATTGTGGAATTTCATTTCCAAACGCTAGCCGATAATATTTTTACGGTATACCAAGTTTTGTTGTTTGCTGTCGCCTATAAAACTTACAATGTAGGTCGGCTTTGTTTTTTCGTGCGAGCTCAACCGAAGCTGTGTTGCAGCCGACACTGGCATGTACTCATCTACTCGGCTAGAAAAACATTGGCCCACCTCGACAAAAAAACATTATTCACCGATATTGATAAAAAAAAGGTAGTTGATATCGGCCAGGAAAGACGACCGATCCATGATGAGAATCATGAAACTGGCCAAATAGAGGCTAAAGGTCCAAGTGGAGAAGGACGAAGGCCCAAGTGGAGAAGGACAAAGCCCCCGAGTGGAGAAGGGTGAAGGCCCAAGTGGAGAAGGATGAAGGCCCAGAGGCAGAGACACTATAAGGACTATTAATTGTTGCTGAAGGCCCAAACTAATTTGAAGGCCCAAGTTAAATAAGTTTTTAGTTATAATTTATTTTTATTGTAATTTTGGCCCAAACTGTTTAGAAAGCCCATGTCTATTTTAATCTTTTTGTTCAGCTACACTATAAGTATTGGTTTTTATTTTGAATAGGAAACTTTTGGCATTTTCATAAAATTGGGTGAGAGTTTCTCTCTGGGTTCCTTGTTGAACCAATTATCAGACTTATCAAGGTAATCCTTGTGGCGTCTACTCTGACTTATCTTCCTTCACTGGAAGTGGCGTCTACCCGGACTTATCTTCCTTCACCGGAAGTGGCGTCTACCTTGACTTATCTTCCTTCACCGGAAGTGGCGTCATCCAAACTCTGTAACCTGTATCAACGATCCGCCCCGTAAGATTCACATCATCTGGTATCAGATGAGAATCATGAAACTGGCCAAATAGAGGCTAAATGCCCAAGTGGAGAAGGACGAAGGCCCAAGTGGAGAAGGACAAAGCCCCCGAGTGGAGAAGGCTGAAGGCCCAAGTGGAGAAGGATGAAGGCCCAGAGGCAGAGACACTATAAGGACTATTAATTGTTGCTGAAGGCCCAAATTAATTTGAAGGGCCAAGTTAAATAAGTTTTTAATTATAATTTATTTTTATTGTAATTTTGGCCCAAACTGTTTAGAAGGCCCATGTCTATTTTAATCTTTTTGTTCAGCTACACTATAAGTATTGGTTTTTGTTTTGAATAGGAAACTTTTGGCATTTTCATAAAATTGGGTGAGAGTTTCTCTCTGGGTTCCTTGTTGAACCAATTATCAGACTTATCAAGGTAATCCTTGTGGCGTCTACCCTGACTTATCTTCCTTCATTGGAAGTGGCGTCTACCCAGACTTATCTTCCTTCACCGGAAGTGGCGTCTACCCTGACTTATCTTCCTTCACCGGAAGTGGAGTCATCCAAACCTTCGTAGCCTGTATCAAACGATCCGCCCCGTAAGATTCACATCGTCTGGTATCAGAGCTTCGGCTCTTGATACAGGTTCTATCCTATCCTATCCTTTTTTTTTTCTTTTTTTTGGTGATTTGTCATTGTTTCGTTCTTGTTTGCGTCTTGTTGCGTTCTTGTTTGTGTCTTTGTTTCGTTCTTGTTCTTGTTCTTGTCACGTTTTTTGTTTTTGTTCTTGTTTCTTGTATCTTTCAGACTTTGTTTTAAAAAAAATGTTGTCTGAGTTCTGTTTCAAGTAAAAAAAAAAAAGTTGCAGAATTTTTATTTTATTTTTTTAAAAAAAAGAGAAGAAAAGAAGAAAAAAAAGTGGGTGTTTGATCTTTGAACACGAAATTGAGGCATTTAGAGGTGTTGTTTTGGAAAGAAAATCGTGGATCAAGTCCCCTTTTCTAGATTCTCCTCTGAATTCTGAGCGTTTTGATATATAGTGGGCCTCAAACAGACAACCGTAGCAAAAGTTATGAGCATTTGAAGTTTACTTGTCATATCTGGTATCCTATCTATTATCTTATTTGTTATCATATCTGTTATCCAAATTAAATCTAATTTGTTATCCAAATCTGATCTGTTATCCAAATTAAATCTGATACACAGTCTGTGATAATTAAACTGTCTTTCCTGTTATATACCTTGTGTGTCTAATTTGATTCATCCAGGAACTTAAGAGGGAGTGAGTGGTAAAAGGCAAGAGTGAAAACATCACACAAAAGCCTATATTGAGAGCATCAAACACGCGTGAACTACCATTAAAGAGAGAAACACGTGAGTAGAGTGTGGTGAGGTCCTGAATTTTTATTTTTTTTTAATTTACTGCAAA
Organism: Glycine soja; assembly: GCF_004193775.1. Classification (NCBI taxonomy): domain Eukaryota; kingdom Viridiplantae; phylum Streptophyta; class Magnoliopsida; order Fabales; family Fabaceae; genus Glycine; species Glycine soja. Next base: position 39,500,597 of record NC_041016.1, on the reverse strand, counting down.
ATTCTTTGTTCCTTAATCATGGCAAGAGCTGGTGACAATGGTGGTGTATATCATCAACTGGACGAATCTCAGCGCTTATTTCTGGACGCATGGACTACACAAATGCAACGTTTGTTGAACCATAACAAAGAAGAGCCCTACAGACGAATAGTCAAATCTTCCTCGTTTACTCTTAAACCTCTATCCCCTAGAAAAGTGTGTGATGACCAAATCAGAATGAGAGAAAAGAGAGAACAAGAGAAAGAAAATAGTGAGGCTCCACAAAGGAATATGAAAAAGAAGAGTGATACACCCGAGGAAAAGAGTGATAATTCTAATCAGTTAACTATTTATGTTTCTCCTAGTGTTCAACCCTTATTGCAGGAATTTAAAGATGTCTTTTCCAAGGAGATTCCTCATGGACTGCCACCTTCAAGAAGCATAGAACATCAAGTTGATCTCCTTCTAGAAGCTTCATTGCCTAACAAGCCAACTTACAACAGCAAGCCCCAAGAGACTCAGCATAAGGATGCACAGGTCAAAGTTGAGTATGTGAAAAGATTGTATGACCAAGTGAAGGTGCAAATTGCAAAGAAGAATGAAAGTTATACTAAGCAAGCCAACAAGAAAAGGAAGGAAGTGGTACTTGAACCTGGTGATGATCCTGGACATTTGAGGGCAAATGTTTTCCAAGAAGGAGGGAATGATGAGAATCATGAAACTGGCCAAATAGAGGCTAAAGGCCCAAGTGGAGAAGGACGAAGGCCCAAGTGGAGAAGGACAAAGCCCCCGAGTGGAGAAGGGTGAAGGCCCAAGTGGAGAAGGATGAAGGCCCAGAGGAAGAGACACTATAAGGACTATTAATTATTGCTGAAGGACCAAACTAATTTGAAGGCCCAAGTTAAATAAGTTTTTAGTTAGAATTTATTTTTATTGTAATTTTGGCCCAAACTGTTTAGAAGGCCCATGTCTATTTGATATGAACCCTCATGGCACAAGGGCTGACTTAGGATCGTCTAGGATTAAAACCTTGATGGAAAATGCGGAAATTGATTAAGGAAAGGATGGAAAATAAGGTGGTTAATTTCGTGGGTCTTAATAAGGTGGTTTCTGGCATAAAATGGATGAATGGGATGGTAAAACGTAGGCTAAGTGGTGGCTGGACAGAAATATAGAAATGGCAATAACGGAAGCTACAGGGCTCCAAATGAGGTGATTCCAAAACGAGGTGAAAGGTCTCGTTTTGAAATTCAATTTAGGCTCAAGAATCACTTAATTTGAGTGTGTAAAATGGGAGTTATGGTCACGAGATAATTTTGGGCAGAGGTGGATTTTCTGGAATTGTGGTTTGAAAGAACAAGGGTGGAGATGATAGGAAGGAAAGAATCACTCTTTCCAGCGAGGGCAACACACAAAGGTTGTGAAAGTCCTTTGATACAGCCAGAGTGTTCTTGAATCACTCAAGAATTTAGGAGAATCACTCTCACTAAGATAAAAGAGATAAACTCTAATTTTCTGAATAAAACTCAACTTGTGTTTATTGATAAAATGGTTCAGCTTATATAGAAGCTTTACAGCAGATTTTAGTAATGACCCACTAACCTAGAATTAAAATAACTTAATGCCATTAACCTAGGGAATTAAAACAAACTTAATGGCTGAGTGTAACTGAAATTGTTGGCAACCAAAAGTCACCCCCAACAGCCAACAAGTCAGCCACCATTTGGTCTCCCAAAAGGCTGATGCCTAAGTTGCCAATTGGGCCCTTATTACAACTTGAACTAAAGCCCTTTTAGTTGATTAACCCAAAACATATTTTTGGTCAGCCAACTTTACAAGGATTGGGCCATTATTTAGACAAACTAAACACTCTAAAATTGAAATAAAATGGTGTCATTTAGTCCTCCATTTGGGCCATGATACAACTCACAACCTTGGACTTTTCTCCTTGAAACTTGGGCTTGTATTCAAATAGTATGGACAGCACTTGTTGAAGAGCTTCCTTGGCTTTCCTTGCTCTAGCCCTTGTCATAGGTCCTCCAAGTCCTTCAAGTGGATCCTTGCCCTTGCTCTTGGTCATGTCCTCATCACTATTTTAATCTTTTTGTTCAGCTACACTATAAGTATTGGTTTTTGTTTTGAATAGGAAACTTTTGTCATTTTCATAAAATTGGGTGAGAGTTTCTCTCTGGGTTCCTTGTTGAACCAATTATCAGACTTATCAAGGTAATCCTTGTGGCGTCTTCCCTGACTTATCTTCCTTCATTGGAAGTGGCGTCTACCCAGACTTATCTTCCTTCACCGGAAGTGGCGTCTACCCTGACTTATCTTCCTTCACCGGAAGTGGCGTCATCCAAACCTTCGTAGCCTGTATCAAACGATCCGCCCCGTAAGATTCACATCACTCCAGGTCTAAAAAAGAAGAATGACCAGAGGATGGCGATCAAACATTTCCTAATAGACATCGTCCAAATATTATCGGGGGATTGAATAGAAAAAACAATAGCGGACATTGGTCGTTAAATAGCCCCGATTGATATTTTATCTATCGACATTCTGGAATTTCATTTCAAAACGCTGGCCGATAATATTTTTTACGGTGGAGGAAGTTTTGTTTTTTGCTGTCGCCTATAAAACTTACAATGTAGGTGGTCGGCTTTGTTTTTTCGTGCGAGCTCAACCGAAGTTGTGTTTCGGCCGACACTGGCATGTACTCATTTACTCGGCTAGAAAAACATTGGCCCACCTCGACAAAAGAACATTATTCACCGATATTGAAAAAAAAATGGTAGTCGATGTCGGCCAGGAAAGATGACCGATCCAGGTCAAAAAAAGAATAATCACCGTAGATCGCCGATCGATCATTTCCTAATAGACATCGTCCAAATATTATCCAGGGATTGAATAGAAAAAACAATAGCGAACATTGGTCGTTAAATAGCCCCGATTGATATTTTTATCTATCGACATTATGGAATTTCATTTCAAAACGCTGGCCGATAATATTTTTTACGGTGGAGGAAGTTTTGTTTTTTGCTGTCGCCTATAAAACTTACAATGTAGGTGGTCGGCTTTGTTTTTTCGTGCGAGCTCAACCGAAGTTGTGTTTTGGCCGACACTGGCATGTACTCATTTACTCGGCTTGAAAAACATTTTCCCACCTCAACAAAAACTCATTGTTCACCGATATTGATAAAAAAAATGGTAGTCGATGTCGGCCCGGAAAGATGACCGATCCTGGTCTAAAAAAGAAGAATCACCGGAGGACGGCGATCGAACATTTCCTAATAGACATCGTCCAAATATTATCGGGGGATTGAATAGAAAAAATAATAGCGGACATTGGTTGTTAAATGGCCCCGATTGATATTTATCTATCGACATTGTGGAATTTCATTTCCAGACGCTGGCCGATAATATTTTTTACGGTATAGCAAGTTTTGTAGTTTGCTGTTGCCTATAAAACTTACAATGTAGGTGGCCGGCTTTTTTTTTGCGTGCGAGCTCAACCGAAGTTGGGTTTCAGCCGACACTGGCATGTACTCATTTACTCGGCTTGAAAAACATTGGCCCACCTCGAAAAAATTCATTATTCACCGATATTGATAAAAAAAATGGTAGTCGATGTCGGTCAGGAAAGATGACCGATCCGAGTCTTAAAAACAAGAATCACCGGATGACGCCGCTGGAACATTTCCTAATAGACATCGTCCAAATATTATCGGGGGATTGAATAGAAAAAACAATAGCGGACATTGGTCGTTAAATAGCCCTGATTGATATTTATCTATCGACATTGTGGAATTTCATTTCCAAACGCTGGCCGATAATATTTTTTACGGTATATCAAGTTATGTTGTTTGCTGTCGCCTATAAAACTTACAATGTAGGTGGTCAGCTTTGTTTTTGCGTGCGAGCGCAACCGAAGTTGTGTTTCGGCCGACACTGACATGTACTCATTTACTCGGCTAGAAAAACATTGGCCCACCTCGACAAAAGAACATTATTCATCGATATTGATAAAAAAATATCGTAGTCGATGTTGCCAAGGAAAGATGACGGATCCAGGTCTAAAAAAGAATAATCACCGTAGATCACCGATCGAACATTTCCTAATAGGCATCGTCCAAATATTATTGGGGGATTTGATTAGAAAATACAATAGCGGACATTGGTCGTTAAATAGCCCCGATTGATATTTATCTATCGACATTGTGGAATTTCATTTCCAAACGCAGGCGGATAAGACTATTTACGGTATAGGAAGTCTTGTTGTTCGCTGTCGCCTATAAAACTTACAATGTAGGTGGTCGGATTAGTTTTTGCGTGCGAGCTCAACCGAAGTTGTGTTTCGGCCGACACTGACATGTACTCATGTACTCGGCTTGAAAAACATTGGCCCACCTCGACAAAAAATCATTATTCACCGATATTCATAAAAAAAAATGGTAGTCGATGTCGGCCCGGAAAGATGACTGATCCAGGTCTTAAAAATAAGAATCACCAAATGACGCCGATCGAACATTTCCTAATAGACATCGTCCAAATATTATCGGGGGATTGAATAGAAAAAACAATAGCGGACCTTGGTCATTAAATAGCCCCGACTGATATTTATCTATCGACATTGTGGAATTTCATTTCCAAACGCAGGCCGATGATATTTGATGTGAACCTGAGTAGGAGCGGATCGCTTGATACAGGTTATAGAGTTTGGATGACGCCACTTCCGGTGAAGGAAGATAAGTCAGGGTAGACGCCACTTCCGGTGAAGGAAGATAAGTCTGGGTAGACGCCACTTCCAGTGAAGGAAGATAAGTCAGGGTAGACGCCACAAGGATTACCTTGATAAGTCTGATAATTGGTTCAACAAGGAACCCAGAGAGAAACTCTCACCAAATTTTATCAAATGCCAAAAGTTTTTTTATTCAAAACAAAAACCAGTACTTGTAGTGTATCTGAACTAAAAGATAAAAATAGACATCGGCCTTCTAAACAGTTTGGGCCAAAATTAGAATAAAAATAAATTATAACTAAAAACTTATTTAACTTGAGCCTTCAAATTAGTTTGGGCCTTCAGCAACAATTAATAGTCTTAATAGTGTCTCTGCCTCTGGGCCTTCATCCTTCTCCACTTGGGCCTTCATCCTTCTCCACTCGGGGGCTTTGTCCTTCTCCACTTGGGCCTTCGTCCTTCTCCACTTGGGCCTTTAGTCTGTATTAGGCCAGTTTCATGATTCTCATCAATATTTTTTACAGTATAGGAAGTTTTGTTGTTCGCTGTCACCTATAAAACTTACAATGTAGGTCGCCTTTGTTTTTTCGTGCGAGCTCAACCGAAGTTGTGTTTCGGCCGACACTGGCAAGTTTTCTATTACTCGGCTAGAAAAACATTGGCCCAGCTCGACAAAAAAACATTATTCACCGATATTGATAAAAAAAATGGTAGTCGATGTCGGCCAGGAAAGATGACAGATCCAGGTCTAAAAAAGAAGAATCACCGGAGGACGGCGATCGAACATTTCCTAATAGAAATCGTCCAAATATTATCGGGGGATTGAATAGAAAAAACAATAGCGGACATTGGTCGTTAAATAGCCCCGATTGATATTTATCTATCGAAATTGTGGAATTTCATTTCCAAACGCAGGACGCTGATATTTTTAACGGAATAGGAATTTTTGTTGTTCGCTGTCGCCTATAAAACTTACAATGTAGGTCGCCTGTTTTTTTTCGTGCAAGCTCAACCGAAGTTGTGTTTCGGCCGACACTGGCATATACTCTATTACTCGGCTAGAAAAACATTGGCCCAGCCAGACAAAAAAACATTATTCACCGATATTGATAAAAAAAATGGTAGTCGATGTCGGCCAGGAAAGATGACCGATCCGAGTCTTAAAAACAAGAATCACCGGATGACGCCGCTGGAACATTTCCTAACGCTGGCCGATATTTATCTATCGACAGTGTCGGCTTTGTTTTTTCGTGCGAGCTCAACCGAAGTTGTGTTTCGGCCGACACTGGCATGTTCTCTATTACTCGGCTTGAAAAACATTGGCCCAGCTCGACAAAAAAACATTATTCACCGATATTGATAAAAAAAATGGTAGTCGATGTCGGCCAGGAAAGATGACCGATCCAGGTCTAAAAAAGAAGAATCACCGGAGGACGGCGATCGAACATTTCCTAATAGCCATCGTCCAAATATTATCGGGGGATTGAATAGAAAAAACACTAGCGGACATTGGTCGTTAAATAGCCCCGATTGATATTTATCTATCGACATTGTGGAATTTTGATTTCCAAACGCAGGCCGATGATATTTTTTACGGAATAGGAAGTTTTGTTGTTCGCTGTCGCCTATAAAACTTACAATGTAGGTCGCCTTTGTTTTTTCGTGCAAGCTCAACCGAAGTTGTGTTTCGGCCGACACTGGCATGTTCTCTATTACTCGGCTAGAAAAACATTGGCCCAGCTCGACAAAAGAACATTATTCACCGATATTGATAAAAAAAAATGGAAGTCGATGTCGGCCAGGAAAGATGACCGTACCAAGTCTAAAAAAGAAGAATCACCGGAGGACGGCGATCGAACATTTCCTAATAGACATCGTCCAAATATTATCGGGGGATTGAATAGAAAAAACAATAGCGGACATTGGTAGTTTAATAGCCCCGATTGATATTTATCTATCGACATTGTGGAATTTCATTTCCAAACGCTGGCCGATAATATTTTTAACGGTATAGCAAGTTATGTTGTTTGCTGTCGCCTATAAAACTTACAATGTAGGTGGTCGGCTATGTTTTTTCGTGCGAGCACAACCGAAGTTGTGTTTCAGCCGACACTGGCATGTACTCATTTACTCGGCTAGAAAAACATTGGCTCACTTCGACAAAAGAACATTATTCACCGATATTGATAAAAAAATGGTAGTTGTTGTCGGCCAGGAAAGATGACCGATCCATGTCTCAAAAGGAAGAATCACCAGATGACTCCGATCGAACATTTGCTAATATACATCGTCCAAATATTATCGTGGGATTGAATAGAAAAAACAATAGCGGACATTGGTCGTTAAATAGCCCCGATTGATATTTATCTATCGACATTGTGGAATTTCATTTCCAATTGCTGGCCGATAATATTTTTTATGGTATAGGAAGTTTTGTTGTTCGCTGTCGCCTATGAAACATACAATGTAGGTGGTTTTGTTTTTTCGCCCGAGCTCAACCGAAGTTGTTTTTTCACCGACACTGGCATGTACTCATTTACTCGGCAAGAAAAACATTGGCCCACTTCGACAAAAGAACATTATTCATCGATATTGATAAAAAAAAAATGGTAGTCGATGTCGGCCAGGAAAGATGACTGATCCAGGTCTTAAAAATAAGAATCACCAAATGACGCCGATCGAACATTTCCTAATAGACATCGTGCAAATATTTTCGGGGGATTGAATAGAAAAAACAATAGCGGACAGTGGTCGTTAAATAGCCCCGATTGATATTTATCTATCGACATTGTGGAATTTCATTTCCTAACGCTGGCCGATAATATTTTTTACGTTATAGGGAGTTTTGTTTTTCGCTGTTGCCTATAAAACTTACAATGTAGGTCGGTTTTTTTTTTCGTGCGAGCTCAACCGAAGTTGTTTTTCGACCTACACTGGCATGTACTCATTTACTCGGCTAGAAAAACATTGGCCCAGCTCGAAAAAAAACATTATTCACCGATATTGATAAAAAAATGGTAGTCGATGTCGGCCAGGAAAGATGACCGATCCAGGTCTTAAAAATAAGAATCACCAAATGACGCCGATCGAACATTTCCTAATAGACATTGTCCAAATATTATCGGGGGATTGAATAGAAAAAGCAATAGCGGACAGTGTTCGTTAAATAGCCCCGATTGATATTTATCTATCGACATTGTGGAATTTCATTTCCAAACGCTGGCCGATAATATTTTTTACGGTATAGGAAGTTTTGTTTTTCGCTGTCGCCTATAAAACTTACAATGTAGGTCGCCTTTGTTTTTTCGTGCGAGCTCAACCGAAGTTGTGTTTCGGCCGACACTGGCATGTTCTCTATTACTCGGCTAGAAAAACATTGTGGAATTTCATTTCCTAACGCGACAGCGAAAATATTATCGGCCAATGTAAGTCTTATTGGCGACAGCGAAAAACCGAACTTCCTATACCGTTAAAAATATTATCGGCCAGCGTTTGGAAATGAAATTCCACAATGTCGATAGATAAATATCAATCGGGGCTATTTAACGACCAATGTCCGCTATTGTTTATTCTATTCAATCCCCCGATAATATTTGGACGATGTCTATTAGGAAATGTTCGATCGGCCTCATCCGGTGATTCTTCTGTTTTAGACCTGGATCGGTCATCTTTCCTGGCCGACATCGACTACCATTTTTTTTATCAATATCGGTGAATAATGTTTTTTTGTCGAGCTGGGCCAATGTTTTTCTAGCCGAGTAAATGAGTACATGCCAGTGTCGGCCGAAAAACAACTTCGGTTGAGCTCGCACGAAAAAACAAAGCCGACCTACATTGTAGGTTTTATAGGCGACAGCGAAAAAAAAACTTCCTATACCGTAAAAAATATTATCGGCTAGCGTTTGGAAATGAAATTCCACAATGCCGATAGATAAATATCAATCGGGGCTATTTAACGACCAATGTTCGCTATTGCTTTTTCTATTCAATCCCCCGATAATATTTGGACGATGGCTATTAGGAAATGTTCGATCGCCGTCCTCCGGTGATTCTTCTTTTTTAGACCTGGATCGGTCATCTTTCCTGGCCGACATCGAGTACCATTTTTTTTTTATCAATATCGGTGAATAATGTTTTTTTGTCGAGCTGGGCCAATGTTTTTCAAGCCGAGTAATAGAGAACATGCCAGTGTCGGCCGAAACACAACTTCGGTTGAGCTCGCACGAAAAAACAAAGCCGACCTACATTGTAAGTTTTATAGGCGACAGCGAAAAACATTGTGGAATTTCATTACCTAACGCTGGCCGATATTTATCTATCGACAGTGTCGGCTTTGTTTTTTCGTGCGAGCTAACCCGAAGTTGTTTTTCGGCCGACACTGGCATGTACTCATTTACTCGGTTAGAAAAACATTGGCCCACCTCGACAAAAAAACATTATTCACCGATATTGATAAAAAAAAATGGTAGATGATGTCGGCCAGGAAAGATGACCAATCCAGGTCTAAAACAGAAGAATCACCGGATGACGCCGATCGAACATTTCCTAATAGACATCGTCCAAATATTATCGGGGGATTGAATAGAATAAACAATAGCGGACATTGGTCGTTAAATAGCCCCGATTGATATTTATCTATCGGCATTGAGGAATTTCATTTCCAAACGCTGGCCGATGATATTTTTAACGGTATAGGAAGTTCGGTTTTTCGCTGTCGCCTATAAGACTTACAATATAGGTCGGCTTTGTTTTTTCGTGCGAGCTAACCCGAAGTTGTTTTTCGGCCGACACTAGCATGTACTCATTTACTCGGCTAGTAAAACATTGGACCAGCTTGACAAAAAAAAATTAATCACCGATATTTTTTTAAAAAAATGGTAGTCGATGTTGGCCAGGAAAATGACCGATCCAGGTCTAAAACAGAAGAATCACCGGATGACGCCGATCGAACATTTCTTAATAGACATCGTCCAAATATTATCGGGGGATTGAATAGAAAAAACAATAGCGGACATTGGTCGTTAAATAGCCCCGATTGATATTTATCTATCGGCATTGAGGAATTTCATTTCCAAACGCTGGCCGATGATATTTTTTACGGTATAGGAAGTTTTGTTGTTCGCTGTCGCCTATAAAACTTACAATGTAGGTCGGCTTTGTTTTTTCGTGTGAACTCAACCGAAGTTGTGTTTCGGCCGACATTGGCATGTACTCATTTACACGGCTTGAAAAACATTGGCCCACCTCGACAAAAAATCATTATTCAGTAATATTGAAAAAAAAAATGGTAGTCGATGTCGGCAAGGAAAGATGACCAATCCAGGTCTTAAAAATAAGAATCACCAAATGAGCCGATCGAACATTTCTTAATAGACATCGTCCAAATATTATCGGGGGAATGAATAGAAAAAACAATAGCGGACATTGGTCGTTAAATAGCCCCGATTGATATTTATCTATCGACATTGTAGAATTTCATTTCCAAACGCTGGCCGATAATATTTTTTACGGTATAGGAAGTTTTGTTGTTCGCTGTCGCCTATAAAACTTACAATGTAGGTCGGCTTTGTTTTTTCGTGCGAACTCAACCGAAGTTGTGTTTCGGCCGACACTGGCATGTACTCATTTACTCGGCTTGAAAAACATTGGCCCACCTCGACAAAAAATCATTATCCACCGATATTGATAAAAAAAAATGGTAGTCGATGTCGGCAGGGAAAGATGACGACCGATCCAGGTCTTAAAAATAAGAATCACCAAATGACGCCGATCTAACATTTTCTAATAGACATCGTCCAAATATTATCGGGGGATTGAATAGAGAAAGCAATTGCGGACATTGGTCGTTAAATAGCCCCGATTGATATTTATCTATCGGCATTGTGGAATTTCATTTCCAAACGCTGGCCGATTATATTTTTTACGGTATAGGAAGTTTTGTTGTTCGCTGTCGCCTATAAATCTTACAATGTAGGTCGGCTTTTTTTTCGTGCGAACTCAACCGAAGTTGTGTTTTGGCCGACACTGGCATGTACTCGTTGACTCGGCTTGAAAAACATTGGCCCACCTCGACAAAAAATCATTATTCATCGATTTTGATAAAAAAAAAATTGGTAGTGGATGTCGGCCAGGAAAGATGACCGATTCAGGTCTTAAAAATAAGAATCACCAAATGACGCCGATCGAACATTTCCTAATAGACATCGTCCAAATATTATCGGGGGATTGAATAGCAAAAACAATAGCGCACAATGGTAATTAAATAGCCCCGATTGATATTTATCTATCGGCATTGTGGAATTTCATTTCCAAACGCTGGCCGATAATATTTTTTGCGGTATAGGAAGTTTTGTTGTTCGCTGTCGCATATAAAACTAACAATGTAGGTCGGCTTTGGTTTTTCGTGCGAGCTCAACCGAAGTTGTGTTTCGGCCGACACTGGCATGTACTCATTTACTCGGCTTAAAAAACATTGGCCCACCTCGACAAAAAATCATTATTCATCGATATTGATAAAAAAAAATTGGTAGTCGATGTCGGCCAGGAAAGATGACCAATTCAGGTCTTAAAAATAAGAATCACCAAAGGACGCCGATCGAACATTTCTTAATAGACATCGTACAAATATTATCGGGGGATTGAATAGAAAAAGCAATAATGGACATTTGTCGTTAAATAGCCCCGATTGATATTTATCTATCGGCATTGTGGAATTTCATTTCCAAACGCTGGCCGATTATATTTTATACGGTATAGGAAGTTTTGTTGTTCGCTGTCGCCTATAAATCTTACAATGTAGGTCGGCTTTTTTTTCGTGCGAACTCAACCGAAGTTGTGTTTCGGCCGACACTGGCATGTACTCATTGACTAGGCTTGAAAAACATTGGCCCACCTCGATAAAAAATCATTATTCATCGATTTTGATAAAAAAAAATTGGTAGTGGATGTCGGCCAGGAAAGATGACCGATTCAGGTCTTAAAAATAAGAATCACCAAATGACGCCGATCGAACATTTCCTAATAGACATCGTCCAAATATTATCGGGGGATTGAATAGAAAAAGCAATAGCGGACATTTGTCGTTAAATAGCCCCGATTGATATTTATCTATCGGCATTGTGGAATTTCATTTCCAAACGCTGGCCGATTATATTTTTTACGGTATAGGAAGTTTTGTTGTTCGCTGTCGCCTATAAAACTAACAATGTAGGTCGGCTTTTTTTTCGTGGGAGCTCAACCGAAATTGTGTTTCGGCCGACACTGGCATGTACTCATTTACTCGGCTTGAAAAACATAGGCCCACGTCGACAAAAAATCATTATTCACCGATATTGATAAAAAAAAAATGGTAGTGGATGTCGGCCAGGAAAGATGACCGATCCAGGTCTTAAAAATAAGAATCACCAAATGACGCCAATCGAACATTTCCTAATAGACATCGTCCAAATATTATCAGGGGATTGAATAGAAAAAACAATAGCGGACATTGGTAATTAAATAGCCCCGATTGATATTTATCTATCGGCATTGTGGAATTTCATTTCCAAATACTGGCCGATAATATTTTTTACGGTATAGGAAGTTTTGTTGTTCGCTGTCGCATATAAAACTAACAATGTAGGTCGGCTTTGGTTTTTCGTGCGAGCTAAACCGAAGTTGTGTTTCGGCCGACACTGGCATGTACTCATTTACTCGGCTTGAAAAACATTGGCCCACCTAGACAAAAAAACATTATTCACCGATATTTATAAAAAAATGGTAGTCGATGTCGGCCAGGAAAAATGACCAATCCAGGTCTACAACAGAAGAATCACCAAATGACGCCGATCGAACATTTCCTAATAGACATCGTCCAAATATTATCGGGGGATTGAATAGAAAAAGCAATGGCGGACATTGGTCGTTAAATAGCCCCGATTGATATTTATCTATCGGCATTGTGGAATTTCATTTCCAAACGCTGGCCGATAATATTTTTTACGGTATAGGAAGTTTTGTTGTTCGCTGTCGCCTATAAAACTTACAATGTAGGTCGGCTTTTTTTTTTTCGTGCGACTCAACCGAAGTTGTGTTTCGGCCGACACTGGCATGTACTCATTTACTCGGCTAGAAAAACAATGGCCCACCTCGACAAAAAAAAATTATTCACCGATATTTATAAAAAAAATGGTGGTCGATGTCGCCCAAGAAAGATGACCAATCCAGGTCTAAAATAGAAGAATCCCCGGATGACGCCGATCGAACATTTGCTAATAGACATCGTCCAAATATTATCGGGGGATTGAATAGAAAAAGCAATAGCGGACATTTGTCGTTAAATAGCCCCGATTGTTATTTATCTATCGGCATTGTGGAATTTCATTTCCAAACGCTGGCCGATTATATTTTTTACGGTATAGGAAGTTTTGTTTTTCGCTGTCGCCTATAAAACTAACAATGTAGGTCGGCTTTTTTTTTCGTGCGAACTCAACCGAAGTTTTGTTTCGGCCGACACTGGCATGTACTCATTTACTCGGTTAGAAAAACATTGGCCCACCTCGACAAAAAAACATTATTCCCCGATATTGATAAAAAAAAATGGTAGTCGATGTCGGCCAGGAAAGATGACCGATCCAGGTCTTAAAAATAAGAATCACCAAATGACGCCGATCGAACATTTCCTAATAGACATCGTCCAAATATTATCGGGGGATTGAATAGAAAAAGCAATTGCGGACATTGGTCGTTAAATAGCCCCGATTGATATTTATCTATCGGCATTGTGGAATTTCATTTCAAACGCTAGCCGATAATATTTTTTACGGTATAGGAAGTTTTGTTGTTCGCTGTCGCCTATAAAACTTACAATGTAGGTCGGCTTTTTTTTTTTCGTGCGAACTCAACCGAAGTTTTGTTTCGGCCGACACTGGCTTGTACTCATTTACTCTGTTAGAAAAACATTGGCCCACCTCGACAAAAAAACATTATTCACCGATATTGATAAAAAAAAATGGTAGTCGATGTCGGCAAGGAAAGATGACCGATCTAGGTCTTAAAAATAAGAATCACCAAATGACGCCGATCGAACATTTCCTAATAGACTTCGTCCAAATATTATCGGGGGATTGAATAGAAATAACAATAGCGGAAATTGGTCGTTAAATAGCCCCGATTGATATTTATCTATCGACATTGTGGAATTTCATTTCCAAACGCTGGCCGATAATATTTTTCACGGTATAGCAAGTTTTGTTTTTCGTTGTCGCCTATAAAACTAACAATGTAGGTCGGCTTTTTTTTCATGCGAGCTCAACCGAAGTTGTGATTCGGCCGACACTGGCATGTACTCATTTACTCTGCTTGAAAAACATAGGCCCACGTCGACAAAAAATCATTATTCACCGATATTGATAATAAATAATGGTAGTCGATGTCGGCCAGGGAAGATGACCAATCCAGGTCTACCACAGAAGAATCACCGGATGACGCCGATCGAACATTTCCTAAAAGACATCGTCCAAATATTATCGGGGGATTGAATAGAAATAACAATAGCGGACATTGGTCGTTAAATAGCCCCGATTGATATTTATCTATCGACATTGTGGAATTTCATTTCCAAACGCTGGCCAATAATATTTTTTACGGTATAGGAAGTTTTGTTGTTCGCTGTCGCCTATAAAACTTACAATGTAGGTCGGCTTTGTTTTTTCGTGCGAGCTCAACCGAAGTTATCTTTCGGCTGACACTGGCACGTACTCATTTACTCGGCTAGAAAAACAATGGCCCACCTCGACAAAAAAAAATTATTCACCGATATTTATAAAAAAAAATGGTGGTCGATGTCGCCCAAGAAAGATGACCAATCCAGGTCTAAAATAGAAGAATCCCCGGATGACGCCGATCGAACATTTGCTAATAGACATCGTCCAAATATTATCGGGGGATTGAATAGAAAAAACAATAGCGGACATTGGTCAGCCCCGATTGATATTTATCTATCGACATTGTGGAATTTCATTTCCAAACGCTGGCCGATAATATTTTTTACGGTATAGGAAGTTTTGTTGTTCGCTGTCGCCTATAAGACTTACAATGTAGGTCGGCTTTGTTTTTTCGTGCGACCTAAACCGAAGTTGTGTTTCGGCCGACATTGGCATGTACTCATTTACTCGGCTAGAAAAACATTGGCCCAGCCCGACAAAAAAATATTATTCACCGATATTGATAAAAAAAAATGGTAGTCGATGTCTGCCAGGATAGATGACCGATCCAGGTCTAAAATAGAAGAATCACCGGATGACGCCGATCGAACATTTCCTAAAAGACATCGTACAAATATTATCAGGGGATTGAATAGAAAAAATAATAGCGGACATTGGTCGTTAAATAGCCCCGATTGATATTTATCTATCGGCATTGTGGAATTTCATTTCCAAACGCTGGCCGATTATATTTTTTACGGTATAGGAAGTTTTGTTGTTCGCTGTCGCCTATAAAACTAACAATGTAGGTCGGCTTTTTTTTCGTGGGAGCTCAACCGAAATTGTGTTTCGGCCGACACTGGCATGTACTCATTTACTCGGCTTGAAAAACATAGGCCCACGTCGACAAAAAACCATTATTCACCGATATTGATAAAAAAAAATGGTAGTGGATGTCGGCCAGGAAAGATGACCGATCCAGGTCTTAAAAATAAGAATCACCAAATGACGCCGATCGAACATTTCCTAATAGACATCGTCCAAATATTATCAGGGGATTGAATAGAAAAAACAATAGCGGACATTGGTAATTAAATAGCCCCGATTGATATTTATCTATCGGTATTGTGGAATTTCATTTCCAAATACTGGCCGATAATATTTTTTACGGTATAGGAAGTTTTGTTGTTCGCTGTCGCATATAAAACTAACAATGTAGGTCGGCTTTGGTTTTTCGTGCGAGCTCAACCGAAGTTGTGTTTCGGCCGACACTGGCATGTACTCATTTACTCGGCTTGAAAAACATTGGCCCACCTAGACAAAAAAACATTATTCACCGATATTGATAAAAAAAATGGAAGTCGATGTCGGCCAGGAAAGATGACCAATCCAGGTCTAAAAAAAAAGAATCACCAAAGGACGGCGATCGAACATTTCCTAATAGACATCGTCCAAATATTATCGGGGGATTGAATAGAAAAAACAATGGCGGACATTGGTCGTTAAATAGCCCCGATTGATATTTATCTATCGGCATTGTGGAATTTCATTTCCAAACGCTGGCCGATAATATTTTTTACGGTATAGGAAGTTTTGTTGTTCGCTGTCGCCTATAAAACTTACAATGTAGGTCGGCTTTTTTTTTTCGTGCGAACTCAACCGAAGTTGTGTTTCGGCCGACACTGGCATGTACTCATTTACTCGGCTTGAAAAACATTGGCCCACCTCGACAAAAAATCATTATTCACCGATATTGATAAAAAAAAATGGTAGTCGATGTCGGCAGGAAAGATGACCGATCCAGGTCTTAAAATAAGAATCACCAATGACGCCGATCGAACATTTGCTAATAGACATCGTCCAAATATTATCGGGGGATTGAATAGAAAAAGCAATAGCGGACATTTGTCGTTAAATAGCCCCGATTGATATTTATCTATCGGCATTGTGGAATTTCATTTCCAAACGCTGGCCGATTATATTTTTTACGGTATAGGAAGTTTTGTTTTTCGCTGTCGCCTATAAAACTAACAATGTAGGTCGGCTTTTTTTTTTTCGTGCGAACTCAACCGAAGTTTTGTTTCGGCCGACACTGGCATGTACTCATTTACTCGGTTAGAAAAACATTGGCCCACCTCGACAAAAAAACATTATTCACCGATATTTATAAAAAAAAATGGTAGTTGATGTCGGCCAGGAAAGATGACCGATCCAGGTCTTAAAAATAAGAATCACCAAATGACGCCGATCGAACATTTCCTAATAGACATCGTCCAAATATTATCGGGGGATTGAATAGAAAAAGCAATAGCGGCCATTGGTCGTTAAATAGCCCCGATTGATATTTATCTATCGGCATTGTGGAATTTCATTTTCAAACGCTAGCCGATAATATTTTTTACGGTATAGGAAGTTTTGTTGTTCGCTGTCGCCTATAAAACTTACAATGTAGGTCGGCTTTTTTTTTTCGTGCGAACTCAACCGAAGTTTTGTTTCGGCCGACACTGGCTTGTACTCATTTACTCTGTTAGAAAAACATTGGCCCACCTCGACAAAAAAACATTATTCACCGATATTTATAAAAAAAAATGGTAGTTGATGTCGGCAAGGAAAGATGACCGATCTAGGTCTTAAAAATAAGAATCACCAAATGACGCCGATCGAACATTTCCTAATAGACTTCGTCCAAATATTATCGGGGGATTGAATAGAAATAACAATAGCGGAAATTGGTCGTTAAATAGCCCCGATTGATATTTATCTATCGACATTGTGGAATTTCATTTCCAAACGCTGGCCGATAATATTTTTCACGGTATAGCAAGTTTTGTTTTTCGTTGTCGCCTATAAAACTAACAATGTAGGTCGGCTTTTTTTTTCATGCGAGCTCAACCGAAGTTGTGATTCGGCCGACACTGGCATGTACTCATTTACTCTGCTTGAAAAACATTGGCCCACCTCGACAAAAAATCATTATTCACCGATATTTATAAACAAAATGGTAGTCGATGTCGGCCAGGGAAGATGACCAATCCAGGTCTACCACAGAAGAATCACCGGATGACGCCGATCGAACATTTCCTAAAAGACATCGTCCAAATATTATCGGGGGATTGAATAGAAATAACAATAGCGGACATTGGTCGTTAAATAGCCCCGATTGATATTTATCTATCGACATTGTGGAATTTCATTTCCAAACGCTGGCCGATAATATTTTTTACGGTATAGGAAGTTTTGTTGTTCGCTGTCGCCTATAAAACTTACAATGTAGGTTGGCTTTGTTTTTTCGTGCGAGCTCAACCGAAGTTATCTTTCGGCCGACACTGGCACGTACTCATTTACTCGGCTAGAAAAACAATGGCCCACCTCGACAAAAAAAAATTATTCACCGATATTTATAAAAAAAAATGGTGGTCGATGTCGCCCAAGAAAGATGACCAATCCAGGTCTAAAATAGAAGAATCCCCGGATGACGCCGATCGAACATTTGCTAATAGACATCGTCCAAATATTATCGGGGGATTGAATAGAAAAAACAATAGCGGACATTGGTCAGCCCCGATTGATATTTATCTATCAACATTGTGGAATTTCATTTCCAAACGCTGGCCGATAATATTTTTTACGGTATAGGAAGTTTTGTTGTTCGCTGTCGCCTATAAGACTTACAATGTAGGTCGGCTTTGTTTTTTCGTGCGAGCTAAACCGAAGTTGTGTTTCGGCCGACATTGGCATGTACTCATTTACTCGGCTAGAAAAACATTGGCCCAGCCTGACAAAAAAATATTATTCACCGATATTGATAAAAAAAAATGGTAGTCGATGTCTGCCAGGATAGATGACCGATCCAGGTCTAAAATAGAAGAATCACCGGATGACGCCGATCGAACATTTCCTAAAAGACATCGTACAAATATTATCAGGGGATTGAATAGAAAAAATAATAGCGGACATTGGTCGTTAAATAGCCCCGATTGATATTTATCTATCGCCATTGTGGAATTTGATTTCCAAACGCTGGCTGATAATATTTTTTACAATATAGGAAGTTTTGTTGTTCCCTGTCGCCTATAAGACTTACAATGTAGGTCGGCTTTGTTTTTTTTTGCGAGTTAAACCGAAGTTGTATTTCGGCTGACACTGGCATGTACTCATTTACTCGGTTAGAAAAGCATTGGCCCAGCTCGAAAAAAAGACATTATTCAACTACATTGATAAAAAAAAATGGTAGTCGATGTCGGCCAGGAAAGATGACCGATCCAGGTCTAAAAGAGAAGAATCACCTGATGACGCCGATCGAACATTTCCTAATCGACATCGTCCAAATATTATCGGGGGATTGAATAGAAAAAACAATAGCGGACATTGGTCGTTAAATAGCCCCGATTGATATTTATCTATCGGCATTGTGGAATTTCATTTCCAAATGCTGCCGATAATATTTTTGACGGTATAGGAAGTTTTGTTGTTCGCTGTCGCCTATCAAACTTACAATGTAGGTCGGCTTTTTTTTTCGTTCGAGCTAAACCGAAGTTGTGTTTCGGCCGACATTGGCATTTACTCATTTACTCAGCTGGAAAAACATTGGCCCAGCTCGACAAAAAAACATTATTCACCGATATTGATAAAAAAAAAATGGTAGTCGATTTCGGCCAGGAAAGATGACCAATCCAGGTCTGAAAGAGAAGAATCACCTGATGACGCCGATCCAACATTTCCTAATTGACATCGTCCAAATATTATCGGGGGATTGAATAGAAAAAACAATAGCGGACATTGGTCGTTAAATAGCCACGATTGATATTTATCTATCGGCATTGTGGAATTTCATTTCCAAACACTGGCCGATAATATTTTTTACGGTATAGGAAGTTTTGTTGTTCGCTGTCGCTTATAAAACTTACAATGTAGGTCGGCTTTGTTTTTTCGTGCGAACTCAACCGAAGTTGTGTTTCGGCCGACACTGGCATGCACTCATTTACTCGGCTAGAAAAACATTGGCCCACCTCGACAAAAAAAAATTATTCACCGATATTGATAAAAAAAATGGTAGTCGATATCTGCCAGGATAGAGGACCGATCCAGGTCTAAAATAGAAGAATCACCGGATGACGCCGATCGAACATTTCCTAAAAGACATCGTACAAATATTATCAGGGGATTGAATAGAAAAAATAATAGCGGACATTGGTCGTTAAATAGCCCCGATTGATATTTATCTATCGCCATTGTGGAATTTGATTTCCAAACGCTGGCTGATAATATTTTTTACAATATATGAAGTTTTGTTGTTCCCTGTCGCCTATAAGACTTACAATGTAGGTCGGCTTAGTTTTTTGCGAGCTAAACCGAAGTTGTATTTCGGCTGACACTGGCATGTACTCATTTACTCGGTTAGAAAAGCATTGGCCCAGCTCGAAAAAAAGACATTATTCAACTACATTGATAAAAAAAAATGGTAGTCGATGTCGGCCAGGAAAGATGACCGATCCAGGTCTAAAAGAGAAGAATCACCTGATGACGCCGATCGAACATTTCCTAATCGACATTGTCCAAATATTATCGGGGGATTGAATAGAAAAAACAATAGCGGACATTGGTCGTTAAATAGCCCCGATTGATATTTATCTATCGGCATTGTGGAATTTCATTTCCAAATGCTGCCGATAATATTTTTGACGGTATAGGAAGTTTTGTTGTTCGCTGTCGCCTATCAAACTTACAATGTAGGTCGGCTTTGTTTTTTCGTTCGAGCTAAACCGAAGTTGTGTTTCGGCCGACACTGGCATTTACTCATTTACTCAGCTGGAAAAACATTGGCCCAGCTCGACAAAAAAACATTATTCACCGATATTGATAAAAAAAAAATGGTAGTCGATTTCGGCCAGGAAAGATGACCAATCCAGGTCTGAAAGAGAAGAATCACCTGATGACGCCGATCCAACATTTCCTAATTGACATCGTCCAAATATTATCGGGGGATTGAATAGAAAAAACAATAGCGGACATTGGTCGTTAAATAGCCACGATTGATATTTATCTATCGGCATTGTGGAATTTCATTTCCAAACACTGGCCGATAATATTTTTTACGGTATAGGAAGTTTTGTTGTTCGCTGTCGCCTATAAAACTTACAATGTAGGTCGGCTTTGTTTTTTCGTGCGAACTCAACCGAAGTTGTGTTTCGGCCGACACTGGCATGCACTCATTTACTCGGCTAGAAAAACATTGGCCCACCTCGACAAAAAAAAATTATTCACCGATATTGATAAAAAAAATGGTAGTCGATATCTGCCAGGATAGAGGACCGATCCAGGTCTAAAATAGAAGAATCACCGGATGACGCCGATCGAACATTTCCTAAAAGACATCGTACAAATATTATCAGGGGATTGAATAGAAAAAATAATAGCGGACATTGGTCGTTAAATAGCCCCGATTGATATTTATCTATCGCCATTGTGGAATTTGATTTCCAAACGCTGGCTGATAATATTTTTTACAATATATGAAGTTTTGTTGTTCCCTGTCGCCTATAAGACTTACAATGTAGGTCGGCTTAGTTTTTTGCGAGCTAAACCGAAGTTGTATTTCGGCTGACACTGGCATGTACTCATTTACTCGGTTAGAAAAGCATTGGCCCAGCTCGAAAAAAAGACATTATTCAACTACATTGATAAAAAAAAATGGTAGTCGATGTCGGCCAGGAAAGATGACCGATCCAGGTCTAAAAGAGAAGAATCACCTGATGACGCCGATCGAACATTTCGTAATAGACATTGTCCAAATATTATCGGGGGATTGAATAGAAAAAACAATAGCGGACATTGGTCGTTAAATAGCCCCGATTGATATTTATCTATCGGCATTGTGGAATTTCATTTCCAAATGCTGCCGATAATATTTTTGACGGTATAGGAAGTTTTGTTGTTCGCTGTCGCCTATCAAACTTACAATGTAGGTCGGCTTTTTTTTTCGTTCGAGCTAAACCGAAGTTGTGTTTCGGCCGACATTGGCATTTACTCATTTACTCAGCTGGAAAAACATTGGCCCAGCTCGACAAAAAAACATTATTCACCGATATTGATAAAAAAAAAAATGGTAGTCGATTTCGGCCAGGAAAGATGACCAATCCAGGTCTGAAAGAGAAGAATCACCTGATGACGCCGATCCAACATTTCCTAATTGACATCGTCCAAATATTATCGGGGGATTGAATAGAAAAAACAATAGCGGACATTGGTCGTTAAATAGCCACGATTGATATTTATCTATCGGCATTGTGGAATTTCATTTCCAAACACTGGCCGATAATATTTTTGACGGTATAGGAAGTTTTGTTGTTCGCTGTCGCCTATAAAACTTACAATGTAGGTCGGCTTTGTTTTTTCGTGCGAACTCAACCGAAGTTGTGTTTCGGCCGACACTGGCATGCACTCATTTACTCGGCTAGAAAAACATTGGCCCACCTCGACAAAAAAAAATTATTCACCGATATTGATAAAAAAAATGGTAGTCGATGTCTGCCAGGATAGAGGACCGATCCAGGTCTAAAATAGAAGAATCACCGGATGACGCCGATCGAACATTTCCTAAAAGACATCGTACAAATATTATCAGGGGATTGAATAGAAAAAATAATAGCGGACATTGGTCGTTAAATAGCCCCGATTGATATTTATCTATCGCCATTGTGGAATTTGATTTCCAAACGCTGGCCGATAATATTTTTTACAATATAGGAAGTTTTGTTGTTCCCTGTCGCCTATAAGACTTACAATGTAGGTCGGCTTTGTTTTTTTGTGCGAGCTAAACCGAAGTTGTGTTTCGGTTGACACTGGCATGTACTCATTTACTCGGTTAGAAAAACATTGGCCCAGCTCGACAAAAAGACATTATTCAACTACATTGATAAAAAAAAATGGTAGTCGATGTCGGCCAGGAAAGATGACCGATCCTGGTCTAAAAGAGAAGAATCACCTGATGACGCCGATCGAACATTTCCTAATCGACATCGTCCAAATATTATCGGGGGATTGAATAGAAAAAACAATAGCGGACATTGGTCAGCCCCGATTGATATTTATCTATCGACATTGTGGAATTTCATTTCCAAACACTGGCCGATAATATTTTTTACGGTATAGGAAGTTTTGTTGTTCGCTGTCGCCTATAAAACTTACAATGTAGGTCGGCTTTGTTTTTTCGTGCGAACTCAACTGAAGTTGTGTTTCGGCCGACACTGACATGTACTCATTTACTCGGCTAGAAAAACATTGGCCCACCTCGACTAAAAAACATTATTCACCGATATTGATAAAAAAAAATGGTAGTCGATGTCGGCCAGGAAAGAATACCGATCCAGGTCTAAAAGAGAAGAATCACATGATGATGAGGACATGACCAAGAGCAAGGGCAAGGATCCACTTGAAGGACTTGGAGGACCTATGACAAGGGCTAGAGCAAGGAAAGCCAAGGAAGCTCTTCAACAAGTGCTGTCCATACTGTTTGAATACAAGCCCAAGTTTCAAGGAGAAAAGTCCAAGGTTGTGAGTTGTATCATGGCCCAAATGGAGGAGGACTAAATGACACCACTTTGTTTCAATTTTAGAGTGTTTAGTTTGTCTAAATAATGGCCCAATCCTTGTAAAGTTGGCTGACCAAAAATATGTTTTGGGTTAATCAACTAAAAGGGCTTTAGTTAGGTTTAGTTCAAGTTGTAATAAGGGCCCAATTGGCAACCTAGGCATCAGCCTTTTGGGAGACCAAATGGTGGCTGACTTGTTGGCTGTTGGGGGTGACTTTTGGTTGCCACAATTTCAGTTACACTCAGCCATTAAGTTTTTTTTAATTCCCTAGGTTAATGGCATTAAGTTATTTTAATTCTAGGTTAGTGGGTCATTACTAAAATCTGCTGTAAAGCTTCTATATAAGCTGAACCATTTTATCAATAAAGACAAGTTGAGTTTTATTCAGAAAATTAGAGTTTATCTCTTTTATCTTAGTGAGAGTGATTCTCCTAAATTCTTGAGTGATTCAAGAACACCCTGGCTATATCAAAGGACTTTCACAACCTTTGTGTGTTGCCCTCGCTGGAAAGAGTGATTCTTTCCTTCCTATCATCTCCACCCTTGTTCTTTCAAACCACAATTCCAGAAAATCCACCTCTGCCCAAAATTAGCTCGTGACCATAACTCCCATTTTATACACTCAAATTAAGTGATTCTTGAGCCTAAATTGAATTTCAAAACGAGACCTTTCACCTCGTTTTTGAATCACCTCATTTGGAGCCCTGTAGCTTCCGTTATTGTCATTTCTATATTTCTGTCCAGCCACCACTTAACCTACGTTTTACCATCCCATTCATCCATTTTATGCCAGAAACCACCTTATTAAGACCCACGAAATTAACCACCTTATTTTCCATCCTTTCCTTAATCAATTTCCGCATTTTCCATCAAGGTTTAATCCTAGACGATCCTAAGTCAGCCCTTGTGCCATGAGGGTTCATACCACATGATGACGCTGATCAAACATTTCCTAATAGGCATCGACCAAATATTATCGGGGGATTGAATAGAAAAAACAATAGCGGACATTGGTCGTTAAATAGCCCCGATTGATATTTATCCATCGGCATTGTGGAATTTTATTTCCAAACGTTGGCCGATAATATTTTTTATGGTATAGGAAGTTTTGTTGTTCGCTGTCGCCTATAAAACTTACAATGTAGGTCGGCTTTGTTTTTTCGTGCGAACTCAACCGAAGTTGTGTTTCGGCCGACACTGGCATGTACTCATTTACTCGGCTAGAAAAACATTGGCCCACCTCGACAAAAAAACATTATTCACCGATATTGATAAAAAAAATGGTAGTCGATGTCGGCCAGGAAAGATGACCGATCCAGGTCTAAAAGAGAAGAATCACCTGATGACGCCGATCGAACATTTCCTAATAGACATCGTCCAAATATTATCGGGGGATTGAATAGAAAAAATAATACCAGACATTGGTCGTTAAATAGCCCCGATTGATATTTATCTATCGATATTGTGGAATTTCATTTCCAAACGCTGGCCGATAATATTTTTTACGTTATAGGAAGTGATGAGAATCATGAAACTTGCCAAATACAGGCTAAAGGCCCAAGTGGAGAAGGACAAAGCCCCCGAGTGGAGAAGGATGAAGGCCCAAATGGAGAAGGATGAAGGCCTAGAGGGAGAGACACTATCAAGACTATTAATTGTTGCTGAAGGCCCAAACTAATTTGACGGCCCAAGTTTAATAAGTTTTTAGTTTTAATTTATTTTTATTGTAATTTTGGCCCAAACTGTTTAGAAGGCCCATGTCTATTTTTTATCTTTTTGTTCAGCTACACTATAAGTATTGGTTTTTGTTTTGAATAAAAAAAACTCTTGGTATTTTCATAAAATTTGGTGAGAGTTTCTCTCTGGGTTCCTTGTTGAACCAATTATTAGACTTATCAAGGTAATCCTTGTGGCGTCTATCCTGACTTATCTTTCTTTACTGGAAGTAGCGTCATCCAAAACCTCCGTAACCTATATCAAACGATCCGCTCCTACTCAGGTTCGCATCATCTGGTATCAGAGCTTCGGCTCTTGATACAGGTTCTATCCTATCCTATTATTTTTCTTTGTAATTTGTCCAGGTTCGTGTTTTGTCCTTGTTTTGTTATTTGCGTTTTTGTTTACATCTTGTTTCGTTCTTGTTTGCGTCTTGTGTTCTGTTATTTGCGTTCTTGTTTACATCTTGTTCTTGTTCTTGTTTCTTGTGTCTTTCACACTTTGTGTCAAAAAAAAAAAGATGCAAAAATTTTGAAAAACAAAAGTGTGTGTTTGATCTTTGAACACGTAATTGAGGCATTTAGAGGTGTTTTTTTTTGAAAGAAAATCGAGGAACAAATCCCCCTATCAAGATTCTCCTCTGAATTCTGAGCGTTTTGATATATAGTGGGCTTTAAACGAACAACCGTAGCAAAAGTTATGAGCATTTGAAGTTTACTTGTCATATTTGTTATCTTATCTGTTATCCTATCTGTTATCTTATTTGTTATGATATCTGTTATCCAAATTAAATCTAATTTGTTATCCAAATCTAATCTATTATCCAAAAACTCTACAGCCTGTATCAAGCGATCTGCTCCTACTCAGGAACTTAAGAGGGAACACGAGTGGTAAAAGGCAAGAGGGAATACATTACACAAAATCCTATATTGAGAGCATCGAACACGAGTGAACTACCATCAAAGAGAGAAACACGTGAGTAGAGTGTGGTGAGGTCCTGAAATTTTTTTACTACAAAATTCTTTGTTCCTTAATCATGGCAAGAGCTGGTGACAATGGTGGTGTATATATCATCAACTGGACGAATCTCAACGCTTATTTCTGGACGTGTGGACTACACAAATGCAACGTTTGTTGAATCGTAACAAAGAAGAGCCCTACAGACGAATAGCCAAATCTTCCTCATTTACTCTTAAACCTCTATCCCCCAGAGAAGTGTGTGATGACCAAATCAGAATGGGAGAAAAGAGAGAACAAGAGAAAGAAAATAGTGAGGCACCACAAAGGAATATGAAAAAGAAGAGTGATACACCCGAGGAAAAGAGTGATACACATAAGAGAGAGAGTGATACACATGAGAGAAAATTTAATTATTTTGTAGAGGCGAGTGAAGTGAGGAAAGTGTTACCTGCTCATGAACCACTCAATCTACAGTATTGCAAAGACAATAAAATTTCTACTGATAATTCTAATGAGTTTACTATTTCTATTTCTCCTAGTGTTCAACCATTATTGCAGGAATTTAAAAATGTCTTTCCTAAGGAGATTCCTCATGGAGTACCACCTTCAAGAGGCATAGAACATCAAGTTGATCTCCTCCCCGGAGCTTCATTGCCTAACAGGCCAACTTACAAAAGCAATCCCCAAGAGACTCAACGTAAGGATGCACATGCCAAAGTTGAGTATGTGAAAAGATTGTATGACCAAGTGAAGGTGCAAATTGCAAAGAAGAATGAAAACTATGCCAAGCTGATGAGGACATGACCAAGAGCAAGGGCAAGGATCCACTTGAAGGACTTGGAGGACCTATGACAAGGGCTAGAGCAAGGAAAGCCAAGGAAGCTCTTCAACAAGTGTTGTCCATACTATTTGAATACAAGCCCAAGTTTCAAGGAGAAAAGTCCAAGGTTGTGAGTTGTATCATGGTCCAAATGGAGGAGGACTAAATGACACCACTTTATTTCAATTTTAGAGTGTTTAGTTTGTCTAAATAATGGCCCAATCCTTGTAAAGTTGGCTGACCAAAAATATGTTTTGGGTTAATCAACTAAAAGGGCTTTAGTTCAAGTTGTAATAAGGGCCCAATTGGCAACCTAGGCATCAGCCTTTTGGGAGACCAAATGGTGGCTGACTTGTTGGCTGTTGGGGGTGACTTTTGGTTGCCACAATTTCAGTTACACTCAGCCATTAAGTTTGTTTTAATTCCCTAGGTTAATGGCATTAAGTTATTTTAATTCTAGGTTAGTGGGTCATTACTAAAATCTGCTGTAAAGCTTCTATATAAGCTGAACCATTTTATCAATAAACACAAGTTGAGTTTTATTCAGAAAATTAGAGTTTATCTCTTTTATCTTAGTGAGAGTGATTCTCCTAAATTCTTGAGTGATTCAAGAACACCCTGGCTGTATCAAAGGACTTTCACAACCTTTGTGTGTTGCCCTCGCTGGAAAGAGTGATTCTTTCCTTCCTATCATCTCCACCCTTGTTCTTTCAAACCACAATTCCAGAAAATCCACCTCTGCCCAAAATTATCTCGTGACCATAACTCCCATTTTACACACTCAAATTAAGTGATTCTTGAGCCTAAATTGAATTTCAAAACGAGACCTTTCACCTCGTTTTGGAATCACCTCATTTGGAGCCCTGTAGCTTCCGTTATTGTCATTTCTATATTTCTGTCCAGCCACCACTTAACCTACGTTTTACCATCCCATTCATCCATTTTATGCCAGAAACCACCTTATTAAGACCCACGAAATTAACCACCTTATTTTCCATCCTTTCCTTAATCAATTTCCGCATTTTCCATCAAGGTTTAATCCTAGACGATCCTAAGTCAGCCCTTGTGCCATGAGGGTTCATATCATTTGGTATCAGAGCTCCGGTTCTAGGATCAACACTTCCTTTGCTGGAAATATTGGGTAACATCCTTCTTTATTCTCTTTGCCATTTATATTACCTTCTTATTCATATATATTTTTTTTAGGCTGAACCATTGCAAAAGTTAAGCCTTTTGATCTCTTTGTTATAAAAAAAAAAAAAGAAGCAGAATTTCGTATAAGCAAAATTAAAAAAAAAAAAAAATTGGGCTGAATGGTTCATGCTTGAAGAACTTAAAAAAAAAAACTCTTTAAGGTAATATATTGGTTGCATGAAGGATTGTTACTTGAATTCCTAAATTCTGAATTTTATTTCCTTCATTTGTGCCTAAAAACATTGTTAGCCTTTTTCTTGGTTAACCTTTTCCTTGTCTAGCCTTACCTTACACATATTGGTGAATTGTTCTTTGCTGTGGCCATAATCTCTTGAATTGCCTAAGAACTCAAGGGGAATTAGAGTGGTAAAAGGCAAGAGTGTTTCATTAGAGAAAAGCCATAATTGTGTGATACACTTGAGTGGGTGAGGTATTCAAACAGCAACTATAATTGTCTTGTTACGTTTGATTTGTTTGTTTGAGATGTCAGGTACTAATCCTAATGATGGAGTGGGGCTTTCGCAATTCCAAATGCAAGCTTTGATGCAACATTTGGAGAGGTTAATGAAACAACGAGATGATGCGCTCCATGAGAGGTTGGATCAAATGGAGAATAGAGATCATAATGAAGAAGAAAGGAGGAGAAGAGGGAATGATGGTGTTCCTAGACAAAACCGAATTGATGGTATTAAACTCAACATTCCTCCATTTAAAGGAAAGAATGATCCGGAGGCCTACTTGGAGTGGGAGATGAAAATAGAGCATGTTTTCTCATGCAACAACTATGAGGAGGACCAGAAGGTGAAGCTTGCCGCCACGGAGTTTTCCGACTATGCTCTTGTGTGGTGGAACAAGCTACAAAAGGAGAGAGCAAGAAATGAAGAGCCAATGGTTGATACATGGACGGAGATGAAAAAGATCATGAGGAAGCGGTATGTGCCGGCTAGTTACTCAAGGGACTTGAAATTCAAGCTCCAAAAACTAACCCAAGGCAACAAGGGGGTTGAGGAGTATTTCAAGGAAATGGATGTGCTCATGATTCAAGCAAATATTGAAGAAGATGAGGAGGTAACTATGGCTCGATTTCTTAATGGTTTGACTAATGATATCCGTGATATTGTTGAGTTGCAGGAGTTTGTTGAAATGGATGATTTGCTTCACAAAGCAATCCAAGTGGAGCAACAATTAAAAAGGAACGGAGTGGCTAAGAGGAGTTTTACCAACTTTGGTTCTTCTAGTTGGAAAGACAAAGGTAAGAAAGATGGGGCTGCTACTTCTAGTAGTTCCACACCTATCCCATCAAAAACTCGCTCAAAGTCCCAAGAGGAACCCTCTAAAAGGAGTAGAGATGTGAAGTGTTTCAAGTGCCAAGGCCTAAGACACTATGCTTATGAGTGCCCTAACAAAAGGTCCATGGTTCTTAGAGATGGAGAATATATAAGTGAATCTGATGTTGAAGAGGAAGAGGAGAGTGAGTACGTAGAGGAAGAGGAGACTCCGGAGGGAGATTTGTTGATGATTAGGCGGTTACTTGGTGGTCAATTGAAGCATGAGGAGGAGAGCCAAAGAGAAAACATCTTTCACACTAGATGTTTAATCAATGGCAAGGTGTGCATGGTGATCATTGATGGAGGTAGTTGCACCAATGTGGCTAGTGCTAGATTAGTGTCAAAGCTAAATTTAGCTACTAAACCACATCCTAGGCCATACAAACTTCAATGGCTTAGTAAGGATGGGGAGGTGCAAGTGAGGCAGCAAGTGGAAGTGGACGTTTCCATTGGGAAATACAATGATAAGGTACTTTGTGATGTTGTTCCTATGGAGGCCAGTCACTTACTTTTGGGGAGACCATGGCAATTTGATAAAAGAGCCAATCATGACGGTTACACCAACAAGATCTCTTTCATGCACCAAGACAAAAAGATTGTGCTCAAGCCATTGAGTCCACAAGAAGTGTGTGAGGATCAAAAGAAAATGAGAGAAAAACTTCTTCAAGAGAAAAAAGAAAAAGAAAAAGTGAGCAAAACACTTGAGAGTGAGAAAAAGAGGGAAACACTTGAGAGGAAAAAGAGTGAACAAAAGAAGAGTGAAACACTTGAAGTGAGGGAGAGCTATTTAGCCACAAAAAGTGAGGTCAAGAGGTTGTTTCGTGCTAAACAGTCACTATATATCTTGTGTTGCAAAAATCAGATTTTGACCACTAACACTTTTGATGATTTTGAAGTGCCTTCTAGTGTTAAAACTCTTTTGCAGGATTTTCAAGACATGTTTCCACCAAATGTGCCAAATGGACTACCACCTTTGAGGGGAATTGAGCATCAAATTGATCTCATTCCGGGAGCTTCTTTGCCCAATAGGCCAGCCTATAGAAGTAATCCACAAGAAACCAAAGAGATTCAAAGACAAGTGGATGAACTCATTAGCAAAGGTTGGGTAAGAGATAGTATGAGTCCTTGTGCTGTCCCAGTGATTTTGGTCCCTAAAAAGGATGGGACATGGCGCATGTGTTCCGATTGTAGAGCCCTTAATAACATCACCATTAAATATAGGCATCCTATACCTAGGCTTGATGATTTGCTTGATGAATTGCATGGTGCATGTTACTTCTCTAAAATTGATTTAAAAAGTGGATACAATCAAATTAGGATTAGAGAAGGGGATGAATGGAAAACTGCTTTTAAAACAAAATATGGTTTGTATGAATGGTTGGTTATGCCTTTTGGCCTAACTAACGCTCCTAGCACTTTCATGAGATTAATGAACCATATCTTGAGAGAGTTCATAGGAAAGTTTGTTGTGGTGTACTTTGATGATATTCTTATCTATAGCACTTCACTTGATTTGCATATTGATCATTTAAAATCTGTCTTGACTGTGCTTAGAAAAGAACAATTGTATGCCAATCTTGAAAAATGCATTTTTTGTACTAACCATGTTGTGTTTCTTGGTTTTGTTGTGAGTTCAAAAGGAGTGCAAGTTGATGAGGAGAAGGTTAGGGCTATTCAAGAATGGCCTACACCTAAGTCTGTGACCGAGGTGAGGAGTTTTCATGGCTTAGCAAGTTTTTATAGACGATTTGTGAAGGATTTTAGCACATTGGCAGCACCTCTCAATGAAGTGCTCAAGAAAAATGTTGGTTTCAAATGGGGAGAGAAACAAGAAGAAGCTTTCAATGTTCTTAAGCAAAAGCTAACTAATGCCCCCATACTTGCGTTGCCAAACTTTCAAAAATCTTTTGAAATTGAGTGTGATGCTTCAAATGTTGGGATTGGGGCTGTGTTGATGCAAGAAGGCCATCCAATTGCTTATTTTAGTGAAAAGTTAAGTGGTCCTACCCTTAACTATTCAACTTATGATAAGGAGTTGTATGCCTTAGTACGGGCTTTGAAAACATGGCAACACTACCTTTATCCCAAGGAATTTGTCATTCATAGTGACCATGAGTCCCTCAAATATATCAAGGGGCAAGGCAAGCTTAACAAAAGGCATGCGAAGAGGGTGGAATTCCTAGAGCAATTCCCTTATGTTATCAAACATAAAAAGGGAAAAGGTAATATTGTAGCCGATGCTCTTTCTCGGCGTCATGCATTACTTTCTATGCTTGAAACAAAATTGATTGGTCTTGAATGTTTGAAAAGCATGTATGAAAATGATGAAACTTTTGGAGAAATTTTTAAAAATTGTGAAAAATTTTCAGAAAATGGTTTCTTTAGACATGAAGGCTTTCTTTTCAAAGAAAACAAATTGTGTGTGCCTAAATGTTCTACTAGAAATTTGCTTGTTTGTGAAGCACTTGAAGGAGGTTTAATGGGGCATTTTGGGGTCCAAAAGACTCTAGAAACATTACAAGAACATTTTTATTGGCCTCGTATGAAAAAGGATGTGCAGAAATTTTGTGAACATTGCATTGTATGTAAAAAGGCAAAGTCTAAGGTAAAGCCTCATGGATTGTATACTCCATTGCCAATTCCGGAGTATCCTTGGATTGATTTATCCATGGATTTTGTTTTGGGGCTGCCAAAAACAAGCAATGGTAGAGATTCCATTTTTGTGGTTGTTGATAGGTTTTCTAAAATGGCTCATTTTATTCCATGTAAAAAAGTTGATGATGCTTCCCATGTGGCTGATTTGTTTTTCAAGGAGATTGTGAGACTCCATGGTTTGCCAAGGAGCATTGTTAGTGATAGGGACTCTAAGTTCCTAAGCCATTTTTGGAGGACTTTGTGGAGCAAGTTGGGCACTAAATTGTTATTTTCAACCACTTGTCACCCACAAACCGATGGGCAAACGGAAGTTGTTAATAGGACTTTGGGAACTTTGCTTAGGACAGTTTTGAGGAATAACTTAAAAACTTGGGAAGCTTGTTTACCCCATGTTGAATTTGCTTACAATAGAGCTGTTCATAGCACCACTAATTGTTCTCCTTTTGAAGTTGTTTATGGTTTTAACCCACTAACTCCTCTTGATCTTTTGCCTAATGTTTCTGTTTTTAAGCATAAAGAAGGTCAAGCAAAGGCGGACTATGTGAAGAAGCTTCATGAGAGAGTCAAAGATCAAATTGAGAGGAAAAGTAAAAGCTATGCTAAACAAGCCAACAAAGGGAGAAAGAAGGTTGTCTTCGAACCCGGAGATTGGGTTTGGGTGCACATGAGAAAAGAAAGGTTTCCGGAACAAAGGAAATCAAAGCTTCAACCAAGGGGAGATGGACCATTTCAAGTGCTAGAAAGAATCAATGACAATGCTTACAAAGTTGAGCTGCCCGATGAGTATAATGTTAGTTCCACCTTCAATGTCTCTGATTTATCTCTTTTTGATGCAGATGGAGAATCCGATTTGAGGACAAATCCTTCTCAAGAGGGAGAGAATGATGAGGACATGACCAAGAGCAAGGGCAAGGATCCACTTGAAGGACTTGGAGGACCTATGACAAGGGCTAGAGCAAGGAAAGCCAAGGAAGCTCTTCAACAAGTGTTGTCCATACTATTTGAATACAAGCCCAAGTTTCAAGGAGAAAAGTCCAAGGTTGTGAGTTGTATCATGGCCCAAATGGAGGAGGACTAAATGACACCACTTTATTTCAATTTTAGAGTGTTTAGTTTGTCTAAATAATGGCCCAATCCTTGTAAAGTTGGCTGACCAAAAATATGTTTTGGGTTAATCAACTAAAAGGGCTTTAGTTCAAGTTGTAATAAGGGCCCAATTGGCAACCTAGGCATCAGCCTTTTGGGAGACCAAATGGTGGCTGACTTGTTGGCTGTTGGGGGTGACTTTTGGTTGCCACAATTTCAGTTACACTCAGCCATTAAGTTTGTTTTAATTCCCTAGGTTAATGGCATTAAGTTATTTTAATTCTAGGTTAGTGGGTCATTACTAAAATCTGTTGTAAAGCTTCTATATAAGCTGAACCATTTTATCAATAAACACAAGTTGAGTTTTATTCAGAAAATTAGAGTTTATCTCTTTTATCTTGGTGAGAGTGATTCTCCTAAATTCTTGAGTGATTCAAGAACACCCTGGCTGTATCAAAGGACTTTCACAACCTTTGTGTGTTGCCCTCGCTGGAAAGAGTGATTCTTTCCTTCCTATCATCTCCACCCTTGTTCTTTCAAACCACAATTCCAGAAAATCCACCTCTGCCCAAAATTATCTCGTGACCATAACTCCCATTTTACACACTCAAATTAAGTGATTCTTGAGCCTAAATTGAATTTCAAAACGAGACCTTTCACCTCGTTTTGGAATCACCTCATTTGGAGCCCTGTAGCTTCCGTTATTGCCATTTCTATATTTCTGTCCAGCCACCACTTAACCTACGTTTTACCATCCCATTCATCCATTTTATGCCAGAAACCACCTTATTAAGACCCACGAAATTAACCACCTTATTTTCCATCCTTTCCTTAATCAATTTCCGCATTTTCCATCAAGGTTTAATCCTAGACGATCCTAAGTCAGCCCTTGTGCCATGAGGGTTCATATCACAAGCAAGCCAACAAGAAAAGGAAGGAAGTGGTACTTGAACCCGGTGATGATCCTAGACATTTGAGGACAAATGTTTTCCAAGAAGAAGGGAATGATGAGAATCATGAAACTGGCCAAATACAGGCTAAAGGCCCAAGTGGAGAAGGATGAAGGCCCAAGTGGAGATGGACAAAGCCCCCAAGTAGAGAAGGATGAAGGCCCAATTGGAGAAGGATGAAGGCCCAGAGGCAGAGACACTATCAAGACTATTAATTGTTGCTAAAGGCCCAAACTAATTTGAAGGCCCAAGTTAAATAAGTTTTTAGTTATAATTTATTTTTATTGTAATTTTGGCCCAAACTGTTTAGAAGACCCATGTCTATTTTTATCTTTTTGTTCAGCTACACTATAAGTATTGGTTTTTGTTTTGAATAAAAAAAACTTTTGGCATTTTCATAAAATTTGGTGAGAGTTTCTCTCTGGGTTCCTTGTTGAACCAATTATCATACTTATCAAGGTAATCCTTGTGGCGTCTATCCTGACTTATCTTCCTTCACTGGAAGTGGCGTCAACCCAGACTTATCTTCCTTCACCGGAAGTGGCGTCTACCCTGACTTATCTTCCTTCACTGGAAGTGGCGTCTACCATGACTTATCTTCCTTCACTGGAAGTGGCGTCATCCAAAACCTCCGTAGCCTGTATCAAACGATCCGCTCCTACTCAGGTTCACATCAACAAGTTTTCTTGTTCGCTGTCGCCCATAAGACTTACAATGTAGGTCGGCTTTGCTTTTTCGTGCGAGCTAAACCGAAGTTGTGTTTCGGCCGACACTCGCATGTTCTCATTTAGTCGGCCAAGAACACATTAGTCCACCTCGGAAAAAAAAAACATGATTCACCGATATTGATCGAAAAAAAGACTCGATGACGTCGGTCACGAAAGATGACCGATCCAGGTCTAAAAAAGAAGAATCAGCGGATGACGCCGATGGACCATTTCCTAATAGACACCATCCAATTATTATCAGGGGATTGAATAGAAAAAACAATAGTGGACATTGGTCGTTAAGTAGCCCCGACTAATATTTATCTGTCGACATTGTGGAATTTCATTTCCAAACACTGGCTGATAAAATTTTTTTACGGTATAGGAAATTTTGTTGTTCGCTGTCGCCTATAAAACTTACAATGTAGGTCGGCTTTGTTTTTTCGTGAGAGCTCAACCGAAGTTGTGTTTCGGCCGACACTGGCATGTACTCATTTACTCGGCTAGAAAAACATTGGCCCACCTCGACAAAAAAACATTATTCACCGATATTGATAAAAAAAATGGTAGTCGATGTCGGCCAGGAAAGATGACCGATCCAGGTCTAAAAAAGAAGAATCATCGGATGACGCCGATCGAACATTTCCTAATAGACATCGTCCAAATATTATCGGGGGATTGAAGAGAAAATACAATTGCGAACATTGGTCGTTAAATAGCCCCGATTGATATTTATCTATCGTCATTGTGGAATTTCATTTCCAAACGCTGGCCGATAATATTTTTTACGGTAGAGGAAGTTTTGTTGTTCGGTGTTACCTATAAAACTTACAATGTAGGTCGGCTAGGTTTCTTCGTGCGAGCGAAACCGAAGTTGTGTTTCGGCCGACACTGGCATGTTCTCATTTACTCGGCTAGAAGCACAGTGGCCCAGCTCGGCAAAAAAACATTATTCATCGATATTGATAAAAAAAAATGAAAGTCGATGTCAGCCAGGAAAGATGACCGATCGACGTCTAAAATAAAAAGCATCACCTGATGACGCCGACCGAACATTTCCTAATGGACAACATCCTAAAATTATTTAGGGATTGAATTTAAAAAATAATACCTGGCATCAGTCGTTATATAGGCCCCACTGATATTTTTCTGCCGACATTGCGCAATTCTTTTTACAAACACTGGCCGATAATATTTTTTTACGGTAGAGGAAGTTTTTTTGTTTGGTGTCGCCAAAAAATTTACAATGTAGGTCGGCTAGGGTTTTTCGTGCGAGCTCAACCGAGATGTGTTTCGGCCGACATTGGCATGTTCTCATTCACTCGGCCAAGAAAACATTAGCCCACCTCGAAAAAACAACATTAATCACCGATATTGATCGGAAAAAATGCTAGTTGTGGTCGGCCAGGAAAGATGACCGATCGAGGTCTAAAAATAAAAGAATCACCGGATGACGCCGATCTAACATTTCCTAATTGACATCATCCAAATATTATTCAGGGATTGAAAAAAAAACAATAGCTGTTACCGGTCGTTATGTAGCCCCGACTGATGTTTTTCAACCGACATTGCACAGTATTTTTTACAAACGTTGCCCGATAATATTTTTATACGATAGAGGAAGTTTTTTTGTTCGGTGTCGCCTACAAAAATTACAATGTGGGTTGGCTAGGTTTCCTCGTGCGAGAAGAACCGAAGTTGTGTTTCGGCCGACACTGGCATGTTCTCATTTAGTCGGCCAAGAAAACATTAGTCCACCTCGGAAAAAAAAAAAACATGATTCACCGATATTGATCGAAAAAAAGACTCGATGACGTCGGTCAGGAAAGATGACCGATCCAGGTCTAAAAAAGAAGAATCAGCGGATGACGCCGATGGACCATTTCCTAATAGACATCATCCAAATATTATCGAGGGATTGAATAGAAAAAACAATAGTGGACATTGGTCGTTAAATAGCCCCGACTAATATTTATCTGTCGACATTGTGTAATTTCATTTCCAAACACTGGCCGATAATATTTTTTTACGGTATAGGAAGTTTTGTTGTTCGCTGTCGCCTATAAAACTTACAATGTAGGTCGGCTTTGTTTTTTCGTGCGAGCTCAACCGAACTTTTGTTTCGGCCGACACTGGCATGTACTCATTTACTCGGCTAGAAAAACATTGGCCCACCTCGACAAAAAAACATTATTCATCGATATTCATAAAAAAATGGTAGTCGATGTCGGCCAGGAAAGATGACCGATCCAGGTCTAAAAAAGAAGAATCACCGGATGACGCCGATCGAACATTTCCTAATAGACATCGTCCAAATATTATCGGGGGATTGAATAGAAAATACAATTGCGAACATTGGTCGTTAAATAGCCCCGATTGATATTTATCTATCGTCATTGTGGAATTTCATTTGCAAACGTTGGCCGATAATATTTTTTACGGTAGAGGAAGTTTTGTTGTTTGGTGTTACCTATAAAACTTACAATGTAGGTCGGCTAGGTTTCTTCGTGCGAGCGAAACCGAAGTTGTGTTTCGGCCGACACTGGCATGTTCTCATTTACTCGGCTAGAAGCACAGTGGCCCAGCTCGGCAAAAAAACATTATTCATCGATATTGATAAAAAAAAATGAAAGTCGATGTCAGCCAGGAAAGATGACCGATCGACGTCTAAAATAAAAAGCATCACCTGATGACGCCGACCGAACATTTCCTAATGGACAACATCCTAAAATTATTTAGGGATTGAATTTAAAAAATAATACCTGGCATCGGTCGTTATATCGGCCCGACTGATATTTTTCTGCCGACATTGCGCAATTCTTTTTACAAACACTGGCCGATAATATTTTTTTACGGTAGAGGAAGTTTTTTTGTTTGGTGTCGCCAAAAAATTTACAATGTAGGTCGGCTAGGGTTTTTCGTGCGAGCTCAACCGAGATGTGTTTCGGCCGACATTGGCATGTTCTCATTCACTCGGCCAAGAAAACATTAGCCCACCTCGAAAAAACAACATTAATCACCGATATTGATCGGAAAAAATGCTAGTTGTGGTCGGCCAGGAAAGATGACCGATCGAGGTCTAAAAATAAAAGAATCACCGGATGACGCCGATCTAACATTTCCTAATTGACATCATCCAAATATTATTCAGGGATTGAAAAAAAAAACAATAGCTGT
This sequence comes from Glycine soja, assembly GCF_004193775.1. Taxonomy (NCBI): domain Eukaryota; kingdom Viridiplantae; phylum Streptophyta; class Magnoliopsida; order Fabales; family Fabaceae; genus Glycine; species Glycine soja. The sequence continues at coordinate 39,463,015 of NC_041016.1, read as the reverse complement.
TACCGGTCGTTATGTAGCCCCGACTGATATTTTTCAACCGACATTGCACAGTATTTTTTACAAACGTTGCCCGATAATATTTTTATACGATAGAGGAAGTTTTTTTGTTCGGTGTCGCCTACAAAAATTACAATGTGGGTTGGCTAGGTTTCCTCGTGCGAGAAGAACCGAAGTTGTGTTTCGGCCGACACTGGCATGTTCTCATTTAGTCGGCCAAGAAAACATTAGTCCACCTCGGAAAAAAAAAACATGATTCACCGATATTGATCGAAAAAAAGACTCGATGACGTCGGTCAGGAAAGATGACCGATCCAGGTCTAAAAAAGAAGAATCAGCGGATGACGCCGATGGACCATTTCCTAATAGACATCATCCAAATATTATCGAGGGATTGAATAGAAAAAACAATAGTGGACATTGGTCGTTAAATAGCCCCGACTAATATTTATCTGTCGACATTGTGTAATTTCATTTCCAAACACTGGCCGATAATATTTTTTTACGGTATAGGAAGTTTTGTTGTTCGCTGTCGCCTATAAAACTTACAATGTAGGTCGGCTTTGTTTTTTCGTGCGAGCTCAACCGAACTTTTGTTTCGGCCGACACTGGCATGTACTCATTTACTCGGCTAGAAAAACATTGGCCCACCTCGACAAAAAAACATTATTCATCGATATTCATAAAAAAATGGTAGTCGATGTCGGCCAGGAAAGATGACCGATCCAGGTCTAAAAAAGAAGAATCACCGGATGACGCCGATCGAACATTTCCTAATAGACATCGTCCAAATATTATCGGGGGATTGAATAGAAAATACAATTGCGAACATTGGTCGTTAAATAGCCCCGATTGATATTTATCTATCGTCATTGTGGAATTTCATTTGCAAACGTTGGCCGATAATATTTTTTACGGTAGAGGAAGTTTTGTTGTTTGGTGTTACCTATAAAACTTACAATGTAGGTCGGCTAGGTTTCTTCGTGCGAGCGAAACCGAAGTTGTGTTTCGGCCGACACTGGCATGTTCTCATTTACTCGGCTAGAAGCACAGTGGCCCAGCTCGGCAAAAAAACATTATTCATCGATATTGATAAAAAAAAATGAAAGTCGATGTCAGCCAGGAAAGATGACCGATCGACGTCTAAAATAAAAAGCATCACCTGATGACGCCGACCGAACATTTCCTAATGGACAACATCCTAAAATTATTTAGGGATTGAATTTAAAAAATAATACCTGGCATCGGTCGTTATATAGGCCCGACTGATATTTTTCTGCCGACATTGCGCAATTCTTTTTACAAACACTGGCCGATAATATTTGTTTACGGTAGAGGAAGTTTTTTTGTTCGGTGTTGCCAAAAAATTTACAATGTAGGTCGGCTAGGGTTTTTCGTGCGAGCTCAACCGAGGTTTTGTTTCGGCCGACATTGGTTATGAAGACACAACTAAGGGCAAGGACCATGAAGCACTTGAAGGGCCCATGACCAGAGGCAGACTTAAACAAGCCCAACACCTCACAAGGCTGGTCATTTGTATAGCTACCATTGATGATGATTGAAGGCCAAAGTGGAGAAAGATGAAGGCCCAGAGGCAGAGGCACTACCAAGACTATTAATTGTTGCTGAAGGCCCAAGTTAAATATGTTTTTAGTTATAATTTTTAATTATTGTAATTTTGGCCCAAACTGTTTAGAAGGCTCATGTCTATTTTTATCTTTTTGTTCAGATACACTATAAGTAGTGGTTTTTGTTTTCAATAAAAAAAACTTTTGGCATTTTTCATAAAATTGGGTGAGAGTTTCTCTCTGGGTTCCTTCTTGAACCAATCTCAGACTTATCAAGGTAATCCTTGTGGCGTCTACCCTGACTTATCTTCCTTCACTGAAAGTGGCGTCATCCAAAAACTCCGTAGCCTGTATCAAACGATCCGCTCCTAATCAGGTTCACATCATCTGGTATCAAAGCTTCGGCTCTTGATACAGGTTCTATCCTATCCTATCCTATCCTATTTTTTTTCTTTGTAATTTGTCTAGGTTCGTATTTTTGTCCTTGTTCTGTTATTTGCGTTCTTGTTCTTGTTTCTTGTGTCTTTCACACTTTGTGTCAAAAAAAAAAGTTGCAGAAATTTTGAAAAAAAAAGTGGGTGTTTGATCTTTGAACACAAAATTAAGGCAGTTAGATTCTTCTCTGAATTCTGAGCGTTTTGATATATAGTGGGCCTCAAACGGACAACCATAGCAAAAGTTATGAGCATTTGAAGTTTACTTGTCATATCTATTATCTTATGTGTTATCCTATCTAATATCTTATTTGTTATCATATCTGTTACCCAAATTAAAGGTAATCTGTTATCCAAATCCAATCTAATATATTATCCAAATCAAATCTAGTCTTTTATCCAAATCAAATTCAATCTGCTATCCAAATCAAGTCCAAGTTGTTATCCCAAATTAAATCTGTATGTGATCATTATATTGTCTTTCCTTTTATTTTATATTACCTTGTGTGTCTAATTTGGTCCATCCAGGAACTTAAGAGGGAACACGAGTGGTAAAAGGCAAGAGGGAATACATTACACAAAAGCCTATTGAGAGCATCAAACACGAGTGTACTACCATCTAAGAGTTAAACTCGTGAGTCGAGTGTGGTGAGGTCCTAAAACCCTAATAATTTTTATTGCAAACTTTTTTTTCTGTTGAATTATGGCTGGAGCAGGTGGTGGTGGTGACGAGTATCATCAGTTGGACGGAGCTCAGCGTCTGTTACTGGACACGATGAATGCACAGATGCAACGTTTGCTGGACCGTACCAATGAGGAGGTCTTTGGACGACTAGAATTTTTGGAGAACCAAGCCAATCAGAATGCTAGACGAAATATAGATGGGAACAAAGGTAACAATGGCGGTAATGACGGACCGAGGCAGAACCGGGTTGAGGGAGTAAAGCTCAATGTTCCTACCTTCAAAGGCAGAAGTGATCCAGATGCCTACCTGGACTGGGAAATGAAGATTGAGCATGTGTTTGCCTGTAATGACTACACTGAAGAGCAGAAAGTCAAGCTAGCAGCAGCTGAATTCTCCGACTATGCTCTTGTTTGGTGGCATAAATACCAGAGAGAAATGCTGAGAGAGGAGCGGCGAGAGGTAGATACATGGACTGAGATGAAAAGGGTAATGAGAAAAAGGTATGTGCCCACTAGCTATAACAGAACCATGCGACAGAAACTCCAAGGGCTGTCCCAAGGGAATTTAATTGTGGAAGAATATTATAAAGAGATGGAAACGGCGTTAGTTAGGGCCAACATTGAAGAGGACTCCGAAGACACAGTGGCTCGTTTCCTGAATGGTCTAAACCCTGAAATCAGAGATGTTGTTGAATTACAGGAGTATGTGGCGTTGGATGACTTGTTACATAGGGCACTCCGGGTCGAACAAAAAATTAAAAGAAAAAGTGCAACAAGGAGGAACTCATCCAATACTTACAACCAGAACTGGGCCAACAGATCCAAGAAGGAGGGAGGTAATTCGTTCCGCCCTGCAGCCACATCCCCGCATGGAAAGTCAGCAGCGTCCAGTGTAGGTGGAAGCAAACATAACATGATGTGAACCTTACGGGGCGGATCGTTTGATACAGGCTACGAAGGTTTGGATGACGCCACTTCCAGTGAAGGAAGATAAGTCTGGGTAGACGCCACTTCCGGTTAAGGAAGATAAGTCTGGGTAGACGCCACTTCCAATGAAGGAAGATAAGTCTGGGTAGACGCCACAAGGATTACCTTGATAAGTCTGATAATTGGTTCAACAAGGAACCCAGAGAGAAACTCTCACCAAATTTTATTAAAATGCCAAAAGTTTTTTTTATTGAAAATAAAAACCAATACTTATAGTGTATCTGAACAAAAAGATAAAAATAGACATGGGTCTTCTAAATAGGTTGGGCCAAAACTACAATAAATAAAAATTATAACTAAAAACATATTTAACTTGGGCCTTCAAATTAGTTTGGGCCTTCAGCAACAATTAATTGTCTTGATAGTGTCTCTGCCTCTGGTCCTTCATCCATCTCCACTTGAGCCTTCATCCTTCTCCACTTGGGCCTTCATCCTTCTCCACTCGGGGGCTTTGTCCTTCTCCACTTAGGCCTTTGTCCTTCTCCACTTGGGCCTTTAGCCTGTATTTGGCCAGTTTCATGATTCTCATCATTCCCTCCTTCTTGGAAAACATTTGTCCTCAAATGTCCAGGATCATCACCGGGTTCAAGTACCACTTCCTTCCTTTTCTTGTTGGCTTGCTTGGCATAGTTTTCATTCTTTTTTTTCAATTTGCACCTTCACTTGGTCATACAATCTTTTCACATACTCAACTTTGGCATGTGCATCCTTACGTTGAGTCTCTTGGGGATTGCTTTTGTAAGTTGGTCTGTTAGGCAATGAAGCTCCGGGGAGGAGATCAACTTGATGTTCTATGCCTCTTGAAGGTGGTAGTCCATGAGGAATCTCCTTAGGAAAGACATTTTTAAATTCCTGCAATAATGGTTGAACACTAGGAGAAATAGAAATAGTAAACTCATTAGAATTATCAGTAGAAATTTTACTGTCTTTGCAATACTGTAGATTGAGTGGTTCATGAGCAGGTAACACTTTCCTCACTTCACTCGCCTCTGCAAAATAATTAAATTTTCTCTCATGTGTATCACTCTCTCTCTTATGTGTATCACTCTTTTCCTCGGGTGTATCACTCTTCTTTTTCATATTCCTTTGTGGTGCCTCACTATTTTCTTTCTCTTGTTCTCTCTTTTCTCTCATTCTGATTTGGTCATCACACACTTCTCTAGGGGATAGAGGTTTAAGAGTAAACGAGGAAGATTTGGCTATTCGTTTGTAGGGCTCTTCTTTGTTACGGTTCAACAAACGTTGCATTTGTGTAGTCCACGCGTCCAGAAATAAGCGTTGAGATTCGTCCAGTTGATGATATACACCACCATTGTCACCAGCTCTTGCCATGATTAAGGAACAAAGAATGTTGCAGTAAATTAAAAAAAAAATCAGGACCTCACCACACTCTACTCACGTGTTTCTCTCTTTAATGGTAGTTCACTCGTGTTTGATGCTCTCAATATAGGCTTTTGTGTGATGTTTTCACTCTTGCCTTTTACCACTCACTCCCTCTTAAGTTCCTGGATAGACCGAATTAGACACACAAGGTAATATAAAATAAAAGGAAAGACAATAGAATTATCAGAGTAACAGATTTGATTTGGGATAACAACTTGGACTTGATTTGGATAACAGATTGGATTTGATTTGGATAACAGATTAGATTTGGATAACAAATCTGATTTGGATAAATTTTTTTGATTTGATTTGATTTGATTTGGATAATAGATCAGATTTGGGATAACAAATTAGATTTAATTTGGATAACAGATATGATAACAAATAAGATAACAGATAGGATAACAGATAAGATAACAGATATGACAACTAAACTTCAAATGCTCATAACTTTTGCTACGGTTGTCTGTTTGAGGCCCACTATATATCAAAACGCTCAGAATTCAGAGGAGAATCTAGATAAGGGGATTTGTTCCACGATTTTCTTTCAAAAAAAACACCTCTAAATGCTTCAATTTCGTGTTCAAAGATCAAACACCCACTTTTTTTTTCAAATTTTTTTTGCAATTTTTTTTTGACACAGTGTGAAAGACACAAGAAACAAGAACAAGGACGTGACAAGAACAAGAACGCAAATAACAGAACACAAGACGCAAACAAAAACGAAACAAGATGTAAACAAGAACGCATATAACAGAACAAGGACAAAAACACGAACCAGGACAAATTACAAAGAAAAATAATAGGATAAGATAGAACCTGTATCAAGAGCCGAAGCTCTGATACCAGATGATGTGAACCTTACGGGGCGGATCGTTTGATACAGGCTACGAAGGTTTGGATGACGCCACTTCCAGTGAAGGAAGATAAGTCATGGTAGACGCCACTTCCAGTGAAGGAAGATAAGTCTGGGTAGACGCCACTTCCAGTGAAGGAAGATAAGTCTGGGTAGACGCCACTTCCGGTTAAGGAAGATAAGTCTGGGTAGACGCCACTTCCAATGAAGGAAGATAAGTCTGGGTAGACGCCACAAGGATTACCTTGATAAGTCTGATAATTGGTTCAACAAGGAACCCAGAGAGAAACTCTCACCAAATTTTATTAAAATGCCAAAAGTTTTTTTTATTGAAAATAAAAACCAATACTTATAGTGTATCTGAACAAAAAGATAAAAATAGACATGGGTCTTCTAAATAGGTTGGGCCAAAACTACAATAAATAAAAATTATAACTAAAAACATATTTAACTTGGGCCTTCAAATTAGTTTGGGCCTTCAGCAACAATTAATTGTCTTGATAGTGTCTCTGCCTCTGGTCCTTCATCCATCTCCACTTGAGCCTTCATCCTTCTCCACTTGGGCCTTCATCCTTCTCCACTCGGGGGCTTTGTCCTTCTCCACTTAGGCCTTTGTCCTTCTCCACTTGGGCCTTTAGCCTGTATTTGGCCAGTTTCATGATTCTCATCATAACACCTCCACATCCTCATCCAATACTGGAACCAGAAACATAAAATGCTTCAAGTGCTTAGGCAGAGGACATATTGCTTGTGAATGTCCAACCAGGAGGACCATGATCATGAAGGCTGATGAAGAAATCACTAGTGAGTCTGAGATCAGTGAAGAAGAAGTGGAAGAAGAAGAGTATGAGGAGGAAGCTATGCAGGGTGATATGCTGATGGTGAAAAGGCTGTTGGGAAATCAGATGCATCCACTGGATGACAATCAAAGAGAAAATATTTTCCACACCAGGTGCATAATTAATGGTAAGCTGTGCTCTTTAATTGTTGATGGAGGAAGCTGTACCAATGTTGCAAGTTCCAGATTAGTGTCCAACCTGAATTTGGAAACTAAGCCCCATCCTAGACCATACAAACTTCAGTGGCTTAGTGAAGATGAAGAAGTAAAAGTGACTCAACAGGTGGAGGTGTGTCTCACCATTGGGAGATATAATGATAGGGTGCTGTGTGATGTGGTCCCAATGGAAGCGACCCATGTGCTGTTAGGATGACCGTGGCAGTATGATACCAAGGCAGTGCATGATGGCTTCACCAACAAAATCTCTTTCAAGCAAGTTGACAAGAAAATTGTTCTCAAACCGTTATCTCCTAAAGAGGTTTGTGAGGATCAGATAAAAGTGAGAGAAAAGAAAAAGAGTGAGACACTTGAGAAGGAACAGAGAGGAAAGAAAAAGAGTGAAACACTTGAGAGGGAAAAGAGAGAAAACAAAAAGAGTGAAACACTTGAGGGCAAACAGCTTTGTTTAGCAACAAAAAGGGAGGTAAGGAGGGTGCTTTGTGCGAGACAACCCCTCTATTTATTGTTTTCTCAACGTCAGATGTTGCATGCTAACCCAATTGATGAATTTAAATTGCCTTCTGGTATTCAGTCTCTTCAGCGGGATTTTGATGATGTGTTTCCAACAAGTGTACCGGATGGTTTGCCACCATTGAAGGGAATTGAGCATCACATTGATCTCATTCCAGGAGCGTCCTTGCCCAATCGGCCAGCTTATAGGAGCAACCCACAAGCAACTAAGGAGATTGAAAGGCAAGTGTCCGAACTCCTGAGCAAAGGTTGGGTGAGAGATAGTATGAGTCCGTGCGCTGTACCTGTAATTCTAGTACCCAAGAAGGACGGCTCATGGAGGATGTGTTTTGATTGTAGAGCCATAAACAACATCACCATCAAGTATAGGCATCCAATCCCCAGGTTAGATGATCTTCTTGATGAACTGTATGGTGCATGTGTGTTTTCCAAAATTGATCTGAAAAGTGGCTATAATCATATTAGAATTAGAGAGGGAGATGAATGGAAAACTGCCTTTAAAACAAAATATGGTTTGTATGAGTGGATGGTTATGCCATTTGGTTTGACTAATGCACCTAGTACTTTCATGAGATTGATGAACCATGTTTTAAGGGAATTTATTGGGAAATTTGTGGTGGTGTACTTTGATGATATTCTTATCTATAGCACTAGTCTTGATTTGCATGCTGAACATTTGCAATCTGTTTTAAGTGTGCTTAGGAAAGAAAAATTGTATGCCAACCTAGAAAAGTGCTCCTTTTGTACTGATCATGTGGTGTTTCTGGGTTTTGTTATTAGTGCTGAGGGAGTACGGGTGGATGTGGAAAAGGTTAAGGCCATCCAAGAATGGCCAACACCTAAGACCGTGAGTGAGGTGAGGGGATTTCATGGTTTAGCAAGTTTCTATAGGAGATTTGTTAAGGATTTTAGTACATTGGCTGCACCTCTAACTGAAGTTGTTAAGAAGAATGTGGGTTTCCAATGGGGTAAGAAACAAGAAGATGCCTTTGCTGCCCTCAAACATAGGTTAACTAATGCACCCATTCTTGCTATGCCTAATTTTGCAAAATCATTTGAAATTGAGTGTGATGCATCAAATGTGGGTATTGGGGCTGTTTTGTTGCAAGAGGGACATCCGATAGCTTATTTTAGTGAAAAGTTAGGAGCCGCTGCCCTTAACTATTCAACTTATGATAAGGAATTGTATGCTTTGGTTAGAGCTTTACAAACTTGGCAGCATTACCTATTACCCAAAGAGTTTGTCATCCATAGTGATCACGAGTCCTTAAAATACTTAAAAGGCCAAGGAAAGCTTAATAAGAGGCATGCTAAGTGGGTAGAGTTTTTAGAGCAATTTCCATACGTCATCAAACATAAAAAGGGGAAAGGGAATGTAGTGGCTGATGCACTGTCTAGGAGACATGCTTTACTTGCTATGCTTGAAACTAAACTGTTTGGTCTCGAGTCTTTGAAAGACATGTATGTGCATGATGTGGACTTTGCTGAAAATTTTGCTGCATGTGAAAAGTTTTCTGAAAATGGTTACTATAGGCATAATGGATTCTTGTTTAAAGCAAATAAATTATGTGTGCCTAAGTGTTCCATTAGAGAGTTGCTTGTGAGTGAATCCCATGAGGGGGGTTGATGGGACACTTTGGGATTCAAAAGACCCTGGAAATTCTGCAAGAGCATTTCTTTTGGCCTCATATGAGGCGTGATGTGCATAAGTTTTGTGGTCATTGCATTGTGTGTAAACAAGCTAAATCTAAGGTTAAACCTCATGGATTGTATACTCCTTTGCCTGTTCCTGAATATCCTTGGACTGACATATCTATGGACTTTGTTTTGGGGCTTCCCAAAACCAAGAATGGAAAGGATTCTGTGTTTGTTGTTGTTGACAAGTTTTCTAAGATGGCACACTTCATCCCTAGCAAGAAAGTGGATGACGCTTGTCATGTGGCTGATTTGTTTTTCAAAGAAATAGTGCGGCTTCATGGATTACCGAGGAGCATTGTCAGTGATAGGGATGCAAAATTCCTTAGTCACTTTTGGAGGACCTTGTGGGGTAAGATTGGTACTAAATTGTTGTTTTCTACTACTTGTCACCCACAAACTGATGGTCAAACTGAGGTAGTCAATAGGACTTTAGGCACACTGCTTAGGACTGTTTTAAAGAAAAATCTTAAATCTTGGGAAGCATGTTTGCCTCATGTTGAGTTTGCTTATAATCGGGCTGTCCATAGCACAACTAATTGTTCACCATTTGAGATAGTGTATGGATTTAATCCTTTGACTCCTCTTGATTTGTTGCCTATGCCTAGCATTGCTATGTTTAAGCATAAGGATGCACAAGCTAAAGTTGAGTATGTGAAGAAGCTGCATGAGCAAGTGAAGGCTCAAATTGAAAAGAAAAATGCGAGCTATGCAAGGCAAGCCAACAAAAGAAGAAAGAAAGTCGTGCTTGAACCAGGTGATTGGGTTTGGGTACACTTGAGGAAGGAGAGGTTCCCAGAACACAGGAAGTCCAAGCTTCAAACTAGAGGAGACGGACCATTCCAAGTGTTGGAGAAGATCAACGACAATGCCTACAAGATTGACTTGCCTAGTGAGTATAATGTAAGTGCCACTTTCAATGTGTATGATCTATCTCTTTTTGATGCAGATGGAGGAGCCTTGGATTTGAGGACAAATCCTTTTCAAGAAGGAGGGAGTGATGAAGACACAACTAAGGGCAAGGACCATGAAGCACTTGAAGGGCCCATGACCAGAGGCAGACTTAAACAGGCCCAACCTGTCACAAGGCAGGTCATTTGTATAGCTACCATTTATGATGATTGAAGGCCCAAGTGGAGAAAGATGAAGGCCCATAGGCAGAAGCACTACCAAGACTATTAATTGTTGCCGAATATATGCCTGAATCGGACTTCCGTTTGAAAAGATATGAGCATTTGAATTTCTCGAGAGCTTTCGTTGTTCAATTTCGAGCGTCTGGATAAATTATGCGCCTGAATCGGACTTTCGTGCTAAAAGTTATGACCATTTGAATTTCTCGAGAGCTTTCGTTGTTCAATTTCGAGCGTCTCGATATAGTATGCGTCTGAATCGGACATCCGTGTGACAAGTTGTGACCATTTTGAATTTCTCGAGAGCATTCGTTGTTCAATTTCGAGCGACTCGATATATTATGCGCCTGAATCAGACCTCCGTGTGATAAGTTATGACCATTTGAATTTCTCGAGAGCATTCGTTGTTCAAATTCGAGCGTCTCGATATATTATGCCCCAGAATCGGACTTCCGTGTGACAAGTTATGACCATTTGAATTTCTCGAGAGCATTTTTTGTTCAATTTCGAGTGTCTCGATATATTATGCGCCTGAATAGGACATCCGTGTGACAAGTTATGACCATTTGAATTTCTCGAGAGCATTCGTTGTACAATATCGAGCGTCTCGATATATTATGCGCCTGAATCGGACTTCCCTCTGAAAGGTTCTGACTATTTGAATTTCTCGAGAGCTTCCATTGTTCAATTTCGAGCGTCTGGATATATTATCAGCCTGAATCGAACTTCTGTGTGACAAGTTTTGAACATTTGAATTTCTCGAGAGCTTTCGTTGTTCAATTTCGAGCGTCTCAATAGAGTATGCGCCTGAATCAGACTTTCAGGTGACAAGTTATGACCATTTGAATTTCTCGAGAGCATTCGTTGTTCAATTTCGAGCGTCTCGATATATTATGCGCCTGAATCGGACTTTCGTGTGACAAGTTATGACCATTTGAATTTCTCGAGAGCTTCCGGTTTTCAATTTAGAGCGTCTCGATATGTGATGCGCCAGAATCGGACTTCCGTGTGACAAGTTTTGATCATTTTAATTTCTCGAGAGCTTCCGGATTTCAAGTTAGAGCGTCTGCATATGTGATGCGCCTGAATCGGTTTCCATGTGACAAGTTATGACCATTTGAATTTCTCGAGAGCTTCCGGTTTTAAATTTAGAGCGTGTCGATATGTGATGCGCCAGAATCGGACTTCCATGTGAAAAGTTATGACCATGGGAATTTCTCGAGAGCATCCGATGTTCAATTTCAAGTATCTGGATATATTATGCGCTTGAATCGGACATCCGTGTGAAAAGTTATGACCATTCGAATTTCTCGAGAGCATTCGTTGTTCAATTTCGATCGTCTCGATATATTATGCACCAGAATCGAACTTCCGTGTAACAAGTTATAACCATTTGAATTTCTCGAGAGCATTCGTTGTTCAATTTCGAGCGTCTCGATTTATTATGCGCCTGAATCGGACATCCATGTGACAAGTTATGACCACTTGAATTTCTCAAGAGCATTCGTTGTACAATATCGAGCATCTCGATATATTATGCGCCTGAATCGGACTTCCCTCTGAAAGGTTCTGACCATTTGAAATTCTCGAGAGCTTCCATTGTTCAATTTCGAGCGCCTGGATATATTATCCGCCTGAATCGAACTTCCGTGTGACAAGTTTTGACCATTTGAATTTCTCGAGAGCTTCCGGTTTTCAATTTAGAGCGTCTCGATATGTGATGCGTCAGAATCGGACTTCCGTGTGACAATTTATGATCATTTTAATTTCTCGAGAGCTTCCGGATTTCAAGTTAGAGCGTCATGATATGTGATGCGCCTGAATCGGACTTCCGTGTGACATGTTATGACCATTTGAATTTCTCGAGAGCTTCCGGTTTTCAATTTAGAGTGTGTCGATATGTGATGCGCCTGAATCGGACTTCCATGTGAAAAGTTATGACCATGGGAATTTCTCGAGAGCTTCCGATGTTCAATTTCAAGTATCTGGATATATTATGCGCTTGAATCAGACATCCGTGTGAAAAGATATGACCATTTGAATTTCTCGAGAACATTCGTTGTTCAATTTCGATCGTCTCGATATATTATGCACCAGAATCGGACTTCCGTGTGACAAGTTATAACCATTTGAATTTCTCGAGAGCATTCGTTGTTCAATTTCGAGCGTCTCAATTTATTATGCGCCTGAATCGGACATCCGTGTGACAAGTTATGACCATTTGAATTTCTCAAGAGCATTCGTTGTACAATATCGAGCGTCTCGATATATTATGCGCCTGAATCGGACTTCCCTCTGAAAGGTTCTGACCATTTGAAATTATCGAGAGCTTCCATTGTTCAATTTCGAGCACCTGGATATATTATCCGCCTGAATCGAACTTCCGTGTGACAAGTTTTGACCATTTGAATTTCTCGAGAGCTTTCGTTGTTCAACTTCGAGCGTCTCAATAGTGTATGCGCCTGAATCGGACTTCCGGGTGACAAGTTATGACCATTTTAATTTCTCGAGTGCATTCGTTGTTCAATTTCGTGCGTCTTGATATATTATGCGCCTGAATTGGACATCCGTGTGACAAGTTATGACCATTTGAATTTCTCGAGAGCATTCGTTGTTCAATTTCGAGCGTCTCGATATATTATGCGCCTGAATCGGACATCCGTGTGACAAGTTATAACCATTTGAATTTCTCGAGAGCATTCGTTGTTCAATTTCGAGCGTCTCGATATATTATGCGCCTGATTTGCACTTCCGTGTGAAAAGTTATGACCATTTGAATTTCTCGAAAGCTTCCGGTTTTCAATTTAGAGCGTCTCGATATGTGATGCGTCAGAATCGGACTTCCGTGTGACAAGTTATGATCATTTTAATTTTTCGAGAGCTTCCGGATTTCAAGTTAGAGCGTCATGATATGTGATGCGCCTGAATCGGACTTCCGTGTGACATGTTATGACCATTTGAATTTCTCGAGAGCTTCCGGTTTTCAATTTAGAGCTTGTCGATATGTGATGCGCCAGAATCATACTTCCTTGTGAAAAGTTATGGCCATGGGAATTTCTCGAGAGCTTCCGATGTTCAATTTCGAGTGTCTGGATATATTATGCGCCTGAATCGGACTTTCGTGTGACAAGTTATGACCATTTGAATTTCTCGAGAGCTTCCGGTTTTCAATTTAGAGCGTCTCGATATGTGATGCGCCAGAATCGGACTTCCGTGTGACAAGTTTTGATCATTTTAATTTCTCGAGAGCTTCCGGATTTCAAGTTAGAGCGTCTGGATATGTGATGCGCCTGAATCGGTTTCCATGTGACAAGTTATGACCATTTGAATTTCTCGAGAGCTTCCGGTTTTAAATTTAGAGCGTGTCGATATGTGATGCGCTAGAATCGGACTTCCATGTGAAAAGTTATGACCATGGGAATTTCTCGAGAGCATCCGATGTTCAATTTCAAGTATCTGGATATATTATGCGCTTGAATCGGACATTCGTGTGAAAAGTTATGACCATTCGAATTTCTCGAGAGCATTCGTTGTTCAATTTCGAGAGCTTCCGGATTTCAAGTTAGAGCGTCATGATATGTGATGCGCCTGAATCGGACTTCCGTGTGATAAGTTACGACCATTTGAATTTATCTAGAGCTTTCGATTTTAAATTTTGAGCTTCTCGATATGTGATGCGCAAGAATCAGACTTCCGTGTGATAAGTTATGACCATTTGAATTTCTCGAGAGCATTCGTTGTTCAATTTCGAGTGTCTCGATATATTATGCACCAGAATCGGACTTCCATGTGACAAGTTGTGACCATTTGAATTTCTCGAGAGCATTCGTTGTTCAATTTCGAGCGTCTCGATATATTATGCGCCTGAATCAGACTTCCGTGTGATAAGTTATGACCATTTGAATTTCTCGAGAGCATTCGTTGTTCAATTTCGAGTCTCTCGATATATTATGCACCAGAATCGGACTTCCGTGTGACAAGTTGCGACCATTTGAATTTCTCGAGAGAATTCTTTGTTCAATTTCGAGCATCTTGATATATTATGCGCCTGAATCGGACTTCCATGTGACATCTTATGACCACTTGAATTTCGCAAGAGCTTCCAATTTTCAATTTAGAGCGTCTCGATATGTTATGCGCCTGAATCGGACTTCCATGTGACATGTTATGACCATTTGAATATCTTGAGAGCATTTGTTGCTCAATTTCGAGCATCTCGATATATTATTCGCCTGAATCGGACATCCATGTGACAAGTTATGACCATTTCAATTTCTCGAGAGCATTCATTGTTCAATTTAGAGCGTCTCGATATTATGCGCCTGAATCAGACCTCCATGTGACAAGTTATGACCATTTGCATTTCTCCAGAGCATTCGTTGTTCAATTTCGAGCATCTTGATATATTATGCGCCTGAATCGGACTTCCATGTGACATCTTATGACCATTTGAATTTCTCGAGAGCTTCCGGTTTTGAATTTAGAGCGTCTCGATATGTGATGCGCCATAATAGGATTTCCGTGTGACAAGTTATGACCATTTGAATTTCTCGAGAGCATTCGTTGTTCAATTTCGAGCGTCTCGATATATTGTGCGCCTGAATCAGACCTTCATGTGATAAGTTATGACCATTTGAATTTCTCGAGAGCATTCGTTGTTCAATTTTGAGCGTCTCGATATATTATGCACCAGAATCGGACTTCCGTGTGACAAGTTATGACCATTTGAATTTCTCGAGAGCATTCGATGTTCAATTTCGAGCGTCTTGATATATTATGCACCAGAATCAGACTTCCGTGTGACAAGTTTTGATCATTTGAATTTCTCGAGAGCATTCGTTCTTCAATTTCGAGCGTCCTGATATATTATGCGCCTGAATCGTACTTCCGTGTGAGAAGTTACGACCATTTGAATTTATCTAGAGCTTTCGATTTTAAATTTTGAGCGTCTCGATATGTGATGCGCAAGAATCGGACTTCGGTGTGACAAGTTATGACCATTTGAATTTCTCGAGAGCATTCGTTGTTCAATTTCGAGCGTCTCGATATATTGTGCGCCTGAATCAGACCTTCATGTGATAAGTTATGACCATTTGAATTTCTCGAGAGCATTCGTTGTTCAATTTTGAGCGTCTCGATATATTATGCACCAGAATCGGACATCGGTGTCACAAGTTATGACCATTTGAATTTCTCGAGAGCATTCGTTGTTCAATTTCGAGCGTCTCGATATATTATGCGCCTGAATCGGACATCCGTGTGACAAGTTATGACCATTTGAATTTCTCGAGAGCATTCGTTGTATAATATCTAGCGTCTCGATATATTATGCGCCTGAATCGGACTTCCCTCTGAAAGGTTCTGACCATTTGAATTTCACGAGAGCATTCATTGTTCAATTTCGAGCGTCTGGATATATTATCCGCATGAATCGAACTTCCGTGTGAATAGTTTTGACCATTTGAATTTCTCGAGAGCTTTCGTTGTTCAATTTCGAGCGTCTCAATAGAGTATGCACCTGAATCGGAGTTCCGGGTGACAAGTTATGACCATTTGAATTTCTCGAGAGCATTCGTTGTTCAATTTCGAGCGTCTCGATATATTATGTGCCTGAATCGGACTTTCGTGTAACAAGTTATGACCATTTGAATTTCTCGAGAGCTTCCGGTTTTCAATTTAAAGCGTCTCGATATGTGATGCGCCAGAATCGAACTTCCGTGTGACAAGTTATGATCATTTTAATTTCTTGAGAGCTTCCGGATTTCAAGTTAGAGCGTCTGGATATGTGATGCGCCTGAATCGGACTTCCGTGTGACAAGTTATGACCATTTGAATTTCTCGAGAGCTTCTGGTTTTAAATTTAGAGCGTGTCGATATGTGATGCGCCAGAATCGGACTTCCGTGTGAATAGTTATGACCATGGGAATTTCTCGAGAGCTTCCGATGTTCAATTTCGAGTGTCTGGATATATTATCCGCCTGAATCGGACATCCGTGTGAGAAGGTATGACCATTTGAATTTCTCGAGAGTATTCGATGTTCAATTTCTAGCGTCTTGATATATTATGCACCAGAATCGGACTTACGTGTGACAAGTTATGACCATTTGAATTTCTCGAGAGCATTCGATGTTCAATTTCGAGCGTCTTGATATATTATGCACCAGAATCAGACTTTCGTGTGACAAGTTTTGATCATTTGAATTTCTCGAGAGCATTCGTTCTTCAATTTCGAGCGTCCTGATATATTATGCGCCTGAATCGTACTTCCGTGTGATAAGTTACGACCATTTGAATTTATCTAGAGCTTTCGATTTTAAATTTTGAGAATCTCAATATGTGATTCGCAAGAATCGGACTTCCGTGTGACAAGTTATGACCATTTGAATTTCTCGAGAGCATTCGTTGTTCAATTTCGAGCGTCTCGATATATTATGCGCCTGAATCATACCTCCGTGTGATAAGTTATGACCATATGAATTTCTCGAGAGCTTCCGGTTTTCAATTTAAAGCGTCTCGATATGTGATGCGCCAGAATCGAACTTCCGTGTGACAAGTTATGATCATTTTAATTTCTTGAGAGCTTCCGGATTTCAAGTTAGAGCGTCTGGATATGTGATGCGCCTGAATCGGACTTCCGTGTGACAAGTTATGACCATTTGAATTTCTCAAGAGCTTCTGGTTTTAAATTTAGAGCGTGTCGATATGTGATGCGCCAGAATCGGACTTCCGTGTGAATTGTTATGACCATATGAATTTCTCGAGAGCTTCCGATGTTCAATTTCGAGTGTCTGGATATATTATGCGCCTGAATCGGACATCCGTGTGAGAAGTTATGACCATTTGAATTTCTCGAGAGTATTCGATGTTCAATTTCTAGCGTCTGGATATATTATGCACCAAAATCGGACTTCCGTGTGACAAGTTATGACCATTTGAATTTCTCGAGAGCATTCGATGTTCAATTTCGAGTGTCTTGATATATTATGCACCAGAATCAGACTTTCGTGTGACAAGTTTTGATCATTTGAATTTCTCGAGAGCATTCGTTCTTCAATTTCGAGCGTCCTGATATATTATGCGCCTGAATCGTACTTCCGTGTGATATGTTACGACCATTTGAATTTATCTAGAGCTTTCGATTTTAAATTTTGAGAATCTCGATATGTGATTCGCAAGAATCGGACTTCCGTGTGACAAGTTATGACCATTTGAATTTCTCGAGAGCATTCGTTGTTCAATTTCGAGCGTCTCGATATTGAACAATATCCTGAATCAGACCTCCGTGTGACATGTTATGAGCATATGAATTTCTCGAGAGCATTCGTTGTTCAACTTTGAGCGTCTCGATATATTATGCACCAGAATCGGACTTCCGTGTGACAAGTTATGACCATTTGAATTTCTCGTGAGCATTCATTGTTCAATTTCGAACGTCTCAATAAATTATGCGCCTGAATCGGACATCCGTGTGACAAGTTATGACCATTTGAATTTCTCGAGAGCATTCGTTTTTCAATTTCAAGCGTCTCAATATATTATGCACAAGAATCGGACTTCCGTGTGACAAGTTATGACCATTTGAATTTTTCGAGAGCATTCGATGTTCAATTTCGAGCGTCTTGATATATTATGCACCAGAATCAGACTTCCGTGTGACAAGTTTTGATCATTTGAATTTCTCGAGAGCATTCGTTCTTCAATTTCGAGCGTCCTGATATATAATGCGCCTGAATCGTACTTCCGTGTGATAAGTTACGACCATTTGAATTTATCAAGAGCTTTCGATTTTAAATTTTGAGCATCTCGATATGTGATTCGCAAGAATCGGACTTCCGTGTGACAAGTTATGACCATTTGAATTTCTCGAGAGCATTCGTTGTTCAATTTCGAGCGTCTCGATATATTATGCGCCTGAATCAGACCTCCGTGTGATAAGTTATGACCATATGAATTTCTCGAGAGCATTCGTTGTTCAATTTTGAGCGTCTCGATATATTATGCGCCTGAATCGGACTTTCGTGTGACAAGTTATGACCATTTTAATTTCTCGAGAGCTTCCGGTTTTGAATTTAGAGTGTCTCGATATGTGATGCGCCAGAATTGGACTTCCGTGTGACAAGTTATGACCATTTGAATTTCTCGTGAGCATTCGTTGTTCAATTTCGAGCGTCTCGATATATTATGTGCCTGAATCGGACATCCGTGTGACAAGTTATGACCATTTGAATTTCTCGAGAGCATTCGTTGTTCAATTTCGAGCGTCTCGATATATTATGCGCCTCAATCAGACCTCCGTGTGATAAGTTATGACCATTTGAATTTCTCGAGAGCATTCGTTGTTTAATTTTGAGCGTCTCGATATATTATGCATCAGAATCGGACTTCCGTGTGACAAGTTATGACCATTTGAATTTCTCGTGAGCATTCGTTATTCAATTTCGAGCGTCTCGATATATTATGCGCCTGCATCGGACATCCGTGTGACAAGTTATGACCATTTGAATTTCTCGAGAGCATTCGTTGTTCAATTTCGAGCGTCTCGATATATTATGCGCTTGAATCGGACTTTCGTGTGACAAGTTATGACTATTTGAATTTCTCGAGAGCATTCGTTGTATAATATCTAGCGTCTCGATATATTATGCGCCTGAATCGGACTTCCCTCTGAAAGGTTCTGACCATTTGAATTTCACGAGAGCATTCATTGTTCAATTTCGAGCGTCTGGATATATTATGCACAAGAATCGGACTTCCGTGTGACAAGTTATGACCATTTGAATTTTTCGAGAGCATTCGATGTTCAATTTCGAGCGTCTTGATATATTATGCACCAGAATCAGACTTCCGTGTGACAAGTTTTGATCATTTGAATTTCTCGAGAGCATTCGTTCTTCAATTTCGAGCGTCCTGATATATAATGCGCCTGAATCGTACTTCCATGTGATAAGTTACGACCATTTGAATTTATCAAGAGCTTTCGATTTTAAATTTTGAGCATCTCGATATGTGATTCATAAGAATCGGACTTCCGTGTGACAAGTTATGACCATTTGAATTTATCGAG